>NC_059218.1:13090768-13392979 GCF_020615455.1 Coregonus clupeaformis | reverse complement strand
TTCTCATACTTTTTTCATACAACAGCTGTAGGCTAACAGTGAAATGGTTACTTACTGGTTCCAACAATGCAGAGTTAAGATAAAGATCAAAAATACAATAAAAAATAGAAATAGTGGAATAAATACACAGTGAATAACGAATAATGAGTAAACGTAACATGGATTTATACAGGGAGTACCAGTACCGGGTCGATGTGCAGGGGTACAAGGTAATTGAAGTAGCTATGTACATATAAACTGAGTGTACAAAACATTAGGAATACCTGCTCTTTCCATGACATAGCCTGACCAGGTTAATCCAGGTGAAAGCTATGAGCCCTTCTTGATGTCACTTGTTAAATCCACTTCAATCAGTGTAGATGAAGGGGGAGGCGATAGCTTAAAGAAGGATTTTTAAGCCTTGAGACAATTGAGACATGGATTGTGTATGTGTGCCATTCAGAGGGTTAATGGGCAAGACAAACGATTTAAGTGGCTTTGAACGGGGTAGTACGTGCCAGGCACACCGGTTTGAGTGTGTCAAGAACTGCAACGCTGCTGGGTTTTTCACACTCAACAGTCTCCCCATGTGTATCAAGAATGGTCCACCACCCAAAGGACATCCAGCCAACTTGACAACTGTATTTATTATGGATCCCCATTAGCTGCTGCCAAGGCAGCAGCTACACTTCCTGGGGTCCAGAAAAATTGAACTGTGGGAGGCATGCTTCGTCAAGGAACTTTGCTTTTCGTCAAAGAATACTCCATTTGCAGCAATTATTGCCTTGCAGACCTTTGGCATTCTAGTTGTGAATTTGTTGAGGTAATCTGAAGAGATTTCACCCCATGTTTCCTGAAGCACCTCCCACAAGTTGGATTGGCTTGATGGGCACTTCTTACGTACCATACGGTCAAGCTGCTCCCACAACAGCTCAATAGGGTTGAGATCCGGTGACTGTGCTGGCAACTCCATTATAGACAGAATACCAGCTGACTGCTTCTTCCCTAAATAGTTATTGCATAGTTTGAAGCTGTGCTTTGGGTCATTGTCCTGTTGTAGAAGGAAATTGGCTCCAATCAAGCGCCGTCCACAGGGTATGGCATGGCGTTGCAAAATGGAGTGATAGCCTTCCTTCTTCAAGATCCCCCTTTTACCCTGTACAAATCTCCCACTTTACCACCACCAAAGCACCCCCAGACCATCACATTGCCTCCACCACGCTTGACAGATGACATCAAGCAATCCTCCAGCATCTTTTCATTTGGTCTGCGTCTCAAAAATTTTATTCTTTGTGATCCGAACACCTCAAACTTTGATTTGTCTGTCCATAACACTTTTTTCCAATCTTCCTCTGTCCAGTGTCTGTGTTCTTTTGCCCATCTTAATCTTTTATTTTTATTGGCCAGTCTGAGATATGGCTTTTTCTTTGCAACTCTGCCTAGAAGGTCAGCATCCCGGAGTCACCTCTTCACTGTTGACGTTGAGACTGGTGTTTTGCGGGTACTATTTAATGAAGCTGCCAGTTGAGGACCTGTGAGGCGTCTGTTTCTCAAACTAGACACTCTAATGTATTTGTCCTCTTGCTCAGTTGTGCACCGGGGCCTCCCACTCATCTTTCTATTCTGGTTAGAGCCTGTTTGCGCTGTTCTGTGAAGGGAGTAGTACACAGCGTTAGTGCGAATCTTCAGTTTCTTGGCAATTTCTCGCATGGAATAGCCTTAATTTCTCAGAACAAGAATAGACTGACGAAGTTTCAGAAAGAAAGTTATTTGTTTCTGGCCATTTTGAACCTGTAATCGAACCCACAATTGCTGATGCTCCAGATACTCAACTAGACTCAAGGCCAGTTTTATTGTTTCTTTAATCAGCACAACAGTTTTCAGCTGTGCTAACATCATTGCAAAAGGGTTTTCTAATGATCAATTAGCCTTTTAAAATGATAAACTTGGATTAGCAAACACAACGTGCCATTGGAACACAGGACTGATGGTTGCTGATAATGGGCCTCTGTACTCCTATGTAGATATTCCATTAAAATCAGCTGTTTCCAGGTACAATAGCCATTTACAACATTAACAATGTCTACACTGTATTTCTGATCAATTTGATGTTATTTTAATGGGCAGAAAAAATGATTTTCTTTCAAAAACAAGGAAATTTCTAAGTGACCCCAAACTTTTGAACGGTAGTGTATATGGCTATGGGCTACATGAGGATTTGAAAAAGTCACAAAAAAAAGGTATGCATTGTTTCTTGCCTTACGCTGGGCATCATTCACAAGTGATGATATATCATTCACAAGTGACAGGCTAATATTGTCACCCATCAGACTATTCTTGATTTAATCTTGTCTTTACATATACTAAATAAAATGTGTGAAATTTGTTTTTATTTATAATGGACCATTATCATGCACCTGTCTTGAAACGGGCAGGGGAAAAAAATACATGACATCTATGCCCTTAAATAGCGAATGGAGCACTCTTTTCCCATGGTTCATTTTCATGCCAGCCAGGTAGGCTATACTCCTGTTGTAAAGTCAAGCAATGTGCTTAATATTAGGAAAGTTGAGATATAAATACAGTGAGAGAAAAAAGTATTTGATCCCCTGGTGATTTTGTACGTTTGCCCACTGACAAAGAAATGATCAGTCTATAATTTAGTACTTGGTGGCAAAACCCTTGTTGGCAATCCCAGAGGTCAGACGTTTCTTGTAGTTGGCCACCAGGTTTGCACACATCTCAGGAGGGATTTTGTCCCACTCCTCTTTGCAGATCTTCTCCAAGTCATTAAGGTTTTGAGGCTGACGTTTGGCAACCTCGAACCTTCAGCTCCCTCCACAGATTTTCTATGGGATTAAGGTCTGGAGACTGGCTAGGCCACTCCAGGACCTTAATGTGCTTCTTCTTGAGCCACTCCTTTGTTGCCTTGGCCGTGTGTTTTGGGTCATTGTCATCCACGACCCATTTTCAATGCCCTGGCTGAGGGAAGGAGGTTCTCACCCAAGATTTGACGGTACATGGCCCCGTCCATCGTCCCTTTGATGCGGTGAAGTTGTCCTGTCCCCTTAGCAGAAAAACACCCCCAAAGCATAATGTTTCCACCTCCATGTTTGACGGTGGGGAGGGTGTTCTTGGGGTCATAGACAGCATTCCTCCTCCCTCCAAACATGGCGAGTTGAGTTGATTCCAAAGAGCTCCATTTTGGATGAAAGTGTTGTGGTCAGATGAGACCAAAATGGAGCTCTTTGGCGTCAACTCAACTTGCCGTGTTGTTCAAAGGGACGATGGACGGGGCCATGTACCGTCAAATCTTGGGTGAGAACCTCCTTCCCTCAGCCAGGGCATTGAAAATGGGGTCGTGGATGGGTATTCCAGCATGACAATGACCCAAAACACACTGCCAAGGCAACAAAGGAGTGGCTCAAGAAGAAGCACATTAAGGTCCTGGAGTGGCCTAGCCAGTCTCCAGACCTTAATACCATAGAAAATCTGTAGAGGGAGCTGAAGGTTCGAGTTGCCAAACGTCAGCCTCGAAACCTTAATGACTTGGAGAAGATCTGCAAAGAGGAGTGGGACAAAATCCCTCCTGAGATGCGTGCAAACCTGGTGGCCAACTACAAGAAATGTCTGACCTCTGATTGCCAACAAGGGTTTTGCCAACAAGTACTAAGTCATTTTTTGCAGAGGGGTCAAATACTTATTTCCCTCATGAAAATGCAAATCAATTTATAACATTTTTGACATGCGTTTTTCTGGATTATTTTGTTGTCATTCTTTCTCTCACTGTTCAAATAAACCTACCATTAAAATTATAGACTGATCATTTCTTTGTCAGTGGGCAAACGTACAAAATCAGCAGGGGATCATCATTTGACTGCCTTCATCACTCGTGACTGCCGGTGTGGCGGTAATATGGTCACCGTAACAGCCCTAGTTGGGGTATGTACGTACAGTCACTGTGGGGACGACGTCGTCGATGCACTTATTAATGAAGCCGGTGACTGATGTGGTGAACTCCTCAATGTTATCGGATGAATCCCGGAACATATTCCAGTCTGTGCTAGCGAAACCTGTAGCTTAGCAACCGCTTCATCAGACAACTTCCGTAATGAGCGAGTAACTGGTACTTCTTCTTTGAGTTTTTGTTCTGGTACCTCCTGTTTGAGTTGCCCCAATCCCTCCCACTAATTGGGAAACTTTAGTTATTTTTTTGTTGTCTGAGTGAGGGAAATGCTGTAAATTACGGAAACTCTTTTGTATTTTGAAAGATGAGACATTGAGGATTGTAATAAATACCGCTTTGATGCCTATGTTTGTTGTATTATGAAGAAAAATTGCCGTGGACCATGCATCCGAACGCTGCTCATGACTCCATTCTATGCGGACCAAAACTACAATCTGCTTCTCTGAATTGACTTGTGAAAACCTAACACTGTAAGATCATATTTTATAATTTAGCTAGTCATGTTGGCAATAGAACAAGCTTTCAAATTATGCCCACCTGACCTAGATTGCGATTTATAAAGGACAGTTTTTTTGGATTGCATAAACAACAACAGTAATTGTGTAAAGGCGGGGGACGCAGGGCTGTGTTCCAAATAAAATAACTACAAGTGTGCTTGCTCTAGTTCCTCAACGGCACAGCTATGAGAGCAACAAAAAAAAATGTATAGTTGAAGACTCTTCTTTGAGTCATAAAAGTGCATTTCAATTACTTAGGAACTGTGCACACTTTGGAGAATATTCTTATGTTACTGAATGTATCGAGTATTTTCAGATTTCATTATCAACAAATGTGGCGAAAGTACAGTAAATGTAAAATGTAATATAAAATCAACAGTGTAATGTTTGGATTCAGTCGTGTCAGGTGAACTGTTGTGTCCTCACCTTTAGTCTAATCATTTTCAGATAATCTCCAAACTATTCTCTTTTAATTGCTACCATGGTTATGCATATTCTTTACATATTTATTCTGTAAGAAACATTTCAATTTAGCCCTATCCATATAGGCCAATTCCCAAGAGTGTAAGGGGTTACAATTATAGTAAGCTCTTTACTTCAATACTCTCTACCATAAACACATAGTGAGTTGTACTTTCCTGTGGCTTGCAGGAAAGGGTCACAAGAGGATAAGCCTATTGACACACAGACGGTAGCCTAGCAATGTGTGTATGAGTCATCTGATTCGTTCGGGGGTTAGAACACTTAGCACCAAAAATCAATGAATGTGGTGAATGCGTCACAAATGGCACCCTATTCCCTATAGTACACAAAAAATAGAATGCATTTCAGACGCACACTCTTTCAGACGCAGTCTTGAGGTAGGCTACAACAGGACATCAGTTCGAGAGATGTGGGACTGGGGTGGACGTCACTATCTGATCATGCTGGCGAGGACAGTGCTTTTCAAATGCAATTATTTTAAGCATTTGGCCTAAACCTTTCCTCTTAAAAGAGATTCTCCGGTACTTTTAAGCCAGTAGTGGTCCCAGAGAATTGCATTCTACATCACATACTGTATGTGCAGATATGTGCACCATGTCATTGCCCTCTCTCTCCTGTGTCCACTGAGCCGTTGGGCCCGCCCTGAAACCTCATCAGATAACGCTGGGCACTGGGCAGGCCTCTTGCTAGCTGTCACTCAAATGTGAAGGGCTGAAACTCATTGGCTAGAACTCGAATTGGCCCACGTTGGGAGCAATGTAGAGAAAATGGTGCGGCACAGCGTCAAGAAGCAATGGACACGACGATCCCTGTATGTAAAGTGCCTAACATCTGCAATGCCTGTGTGTTTGTTACCACCTCACCAAATAAGATTATTAAATGGACAAAACTTCAGTTGTTACCAGTGGCTTGCAAACAAGGAAGCGTCTTCACATTTTCATATCTCTTCATCCTTTCTCAGTATGGTGGAAAAGCAGCAGGGGTGTCCATTATGAGAACGTGGCTACCATTCTAGATACTACTTCTTCGGTATAATGGCGGTCCGCAAACAAACGTTTAAGGTGCATGCACCACCTACTCTGCTGGTGTGTGCAACCAATTATGGTTTGCCTAAATTCTGTCCTTCTAACAAACCACCCTCCTCCCCAAAACCCTCCCAAACCCCTTCCAACCTTATATCTATCATGCTGAGACAATCCATCTTTAGGATTATTCGACAGTAACATCTGTCACCCCTAATAACTCTGTTGCCGTATCCACAATCATCTTCAACCTGGCATTTCTGCTTTCCACAATCTGGGTCCTGTTGAGAACCTTTCCAATTAAAGCACATTTATGGGAGCAAGTTCTGAACATACCTCAACCATGTCAGGACTAGTAGCAGCACCAGTAAATCCACTTACTACAGGAGCAGCCACAGTAGCTCCACCAGTCTGTTTTACAGCCTCTGCATACGAGACATGATTTATTCTATATCTCTGGGCCTCTAGCCTCTCTCTGCACCTGGCATCCACCAAATGCTGCACTGTGCCCCCCCCACCCACCCACAATTACAACACAGCCTTCACATTGTTCCCATATTCATGTTCCCCTCCACACTTGGCACATTTTTATTTTCTTTAAACTGAACAGCTACATGTCCCATTCTTTGTCATTTAAAACACCGCAGTGGGGATGGGACAAATTCTCAGACATTGAAACTAACGAATCCGATCTGTACTTTTGCAAGCAAAACTTTCTCAAACCTCAGTAGTACTGATAACCTTTCATTTATTTGACCCTCTTTCCTACTGATCAACCTGTTAGCCTCAATCACTCTGCCTCCCTTCATATTTTCTTTAATATCATCTATGGACATAGATAGTGGGTCCCCAGAAATGACTCCTTAACTTAGCATAAGCTCCGAGGACAGGCTTTTGATCTTCTTCCCATTGAGTTTCCATTTGAAGAATCTTCTCCTGCTTAGCATGGCAAGCACAGAATATTAGCAGTCTACCATTTCCAATGAACCGGGTTAGTTTAACTTCCTATTTTATTTATACATCATTGGTTGATCGGATAGGGTGTAGCTGCGTCCCTGTGGTCACACCAAACACCACAACCTTCCACTCCGACACTGCTTTCAGTAGCACCATGACCTCTTTTTCCTATTACTTTCCACTACAGACCACTCAGGTCCTTGACCCTCATCCTCCCCACTCCTATCATCAGAACTATCAACCATATTGATGGCATTCCAGCGCAGCTGTTGTTTCTCCAAATCCTCCATCACCACCTGCTGCCAGACTTGCACACGCACGGACACCCATTCGTAGATCCTAAATGCACTCACACTAAATAGTAGCTCAGTAAATAGACTATGCTGACATCTGGTGGTGAAAGGTGTAAAACGCTACAAAGTTGCACACATAAAGCAATGTCGAAGATGCTCGTCTCACCTTGCTCGTGAAGTCTACACAATTTGATTTGCCTGCCTTGATAGCAGTGCATTGGAATGAGTTGTGACATTTGCATTGTATTGATTAGGGATCCCCATTAGCTACTGTTCCTGGGGTCCAAACACATTAAGGCAAATCAAATCAAATCTTTTGTAAAAATATTGTACATCATAACATTATTACGCCACTACATATCTACAACAAAATGTATAATACCACCTTACAACAATATGTAAAGTGCGTGTGCTAGAGTGTCTTCACAGTCCACGTTGTTCCATAAGGTTTAGTTTAGTTTTTTCATTTTTTTTTTAACAGCTTGCATGAGTTGCTTGATGTGGAATAGAGTTCCATGTACCGGTAGTCATTGCTCTGTGTAGTACTGTGCGTTTCCCAGTGTCTGTTCTGGACTTGGGGACTGTGAATCGACCCCTGATGGTATGTCTTGTGGGGTATGCACGGGGGCCTGAGATGTGTGCTAGCCATTTGAACAGACAGCTCAGTGCTTTGAACATGACAATGCCGCTCACAAAGACAAGTCGTGATTAAGTCAATCTCTCCCCTACTTTAAACCAGGAAAGATTGACATGTCATTGATGTTAGCTCTCTGTGTACATTTAAGGGCCAACTGTGCTGCTCTTTTCTGGGCCAACTATAATTTGCCTATGTTCGTCTTTGTGGCACTTGACCATATGACTTGGCAGTAGTCCAGGTGTGACACAACTAGGGACTGTAGGACTGGTTGTGTTGATAGCAATGTCAAAGCAGAACAAATCTCTCCCCATTTTAGCTACCATTGCAGCAATATATTTACAATCCAGGGTTATACCAAGCAGTTTAGACTCAACTTGCTCAAGTTCCACATTATTCATTACAAGATTTAGTTCAGCGTTTAGTAAATGGTTTGTCCCAAATACAATGCATTTACTTTTAGAACTATTTTAGTATTAGCTTATTACTTGCCACCCATTGTAAAACTGACTGCAGCTATTTGTTAAGCGACGCAGTGATTTTACTTGCTGTGGCCCAGTCCAGTAGATGCAGGTCACCTAAACATGTGTAGGCCATGGGTGCGTTAGAGGTAGTCTTTATTGCAGTCTTGCTGGGCATCAGTTACTGAGAAGTGAAATCTTTGTAACATCTGACCCCCCCCCCCCAAAAAAAAAAAAAGTCTGCCAATGTTCATGTACCATCAGATAAAGCTCTTGAATTTCTGGTTCAAGGCAGATTTCTTGGGTTACTGGGAGGGTCAAATCAATAATACCATGCCCATTTTCTATTTGGTGGAACCATTTCAAAATATTTAGGAATGTTCACTGGGTATAGATCCAGCTTTGTGATATACTCCAACCAGGGAAGCATGCAACAGTAACATGCTTTTGTTTAGAGAGCTCATTTGGGTGGTTGAAAAACTTTGTTCACATTACCAGAACGAAACCCACTGCCCCAGCAAAGTGACCATTTGTATGCAGTGCCATATAGACAGGTCGGTTGTTTAAGCTAAGGTCACGTGTACAAGTACAGTGTAATGCCTTTGTTGTGCTTTCCCAACAATGCAGTAATCAATAATCAGTAGTACCCCCCCCACAGTGCCAATACCATATTTACAATGTGCAGGGATACTTGAGTGGTAACTGTGTATAGGGGTAAGGTGACTAGGCATCAGGGTATATGGTAAAACAGAGTAGCAGCAGCGTACATGATTGTATCCGAGTGCGTTTGTAGTCAGTATGAGTCTGTGCGTAAATGAAGTGTGTGTAGTGTGCATAGTCAGTGCAAAAAGAAAAAAAGGTCAATGCATAGTCTGAAGACATTTTGTTAGCTATTTAGCAGTCCTATGGGTTAGGGATAGCAGCTGTACAAGGTCCTGTTGGTGTCAGACTTGCTCCGGTAGCGTTTGCCATGAGGAAGCAGAGAGAACAATCTATGGCTTGGGTGGCTGGAGACTAACAATTTTAAAACGAGCCACCTAAAATTCCCCACATGGTACCTTCATTGTTGCTAGCCATCTGGCCATCCAGAATCACAACACATGGCCTTCTGCCCCATTGAAGTGACGTCAGCTCACCTGTCTATACTGGGAAAAGAAACTAATTACACCAAAATAACACTTCAGACTTACACATTTGATCCACTCTTACTCAATGATACCCACACACACAGTTAAGGAATCTTTTGCCACTTTATTCAGAATTTGCTAAACAAATGTGGTCCTGATGGAACGATCAAAAATGCAAAAAAAATTAAATAAAAAGCCACAAATGAAACTAGTTCAGACACAGGACGAACTGCTCAGTAAGGGATAGGAATGGTAAAAAAAATGAATCTCAATTAAAGGGAATGTTTCTGATTCTGGGGGGGGGGCTTGAGGAAGGGAAGGAAGGGAGAGGTTGATGCTTAGAGCTGTGTGGAGAGAGGGAACGCAGGATGAAAGGGGACAGAGCGAGAGGGAGGGACGAGGTGCTCAGAGCTCTCCACAGTCAGCGATGACGACCTTGGCAGAGCATTTGCCGCTGCTGGAACCCTTCTTCTCCATGTTAGCGACAATGCTGAGCCCCTCCACGACCTTACCGAAAACAACGTGCTTGCCGTTCAGCCTACAGAGGGAGAGAGCGAGATCAGCACCTCAGTAGTTACAGCAGCATTCTTCCTGACTGGACTAACAGATGTATTCCTGAGGTTTAGGGCAACCAGGAACTGTTCAACAAAACATGTTTGTAGTCAAAGGCTGTGACGATCATGGAATTCTGGGTAAGGATTATTTGTCAGTCAAATGAAGGTCATCACTATACCCGTTCAAAATATAAAATTACATTTTCTCCTGGCCTTCTCCCTGGCACTAGCAGTAGGCACTGCAGCAGGGCCGGGGCTATTGGGTAAAGTATACTGAACAAAAATCTGAAAATAGGCAACAATTTCAAAGATTCTACTGAGTTAAGGAAAATCTGTCAATTGAAATACATTCATTTAGGCCCTAGCCTATGGAATTCACATGACTGGGAATACAGATATGCATCTGTTGGTCACAGATAAATAAATACAAATGTAAGGTAGGGGAGTGGATCAGAAAACCAGTCAGTATCTGGTCTGACCACCATTTGCCTCATACAGCGCGACATCTCCTTCGCATAGAGTTGATCAGGCTGTTTATAGTGGCCGGTGGAATGTTGTCCTACTCCTCTTCAATGGCTGTGCGAAGTTGCTGGATATTGGCAGGAACTGGAACGCGCTGGCATACGCGTCGATCAAGAGCATCTAAACATGCTCAATGGGTGACATGTCTGGTGAGTATGCAGGCCATGGACAAACTGGGACATTTTCAGCTTCCAGGAATTGTGTACAGATCCCTGCGACATGGGCCCGTGCATTACTATGCTGAAACATGAGGTGATGGCGGCAGATGAATGGCACGACAATGGGCCTCAGGATCTCGTCACGGTATCTCTGTGCATTCAAATTGCCATCGATAAAATGCAATGGTGTTCGTTGTCTATAGTTTATGCCTGCCCATACCATAAGCCCACCGCCACCATGGGGCACAACGTTGGCACCCTGCTAGCCCACACGACGCCATACACGTGGTCTGCGGTTGTGAGGCCTAAAACGATGCTGGAGGCGGCTTATAGTAGAGAAATTAACATTCAATTATCTGGCAACAGCTCTGGTGGACATTTGGGCAGTCAGCATGCCAATTGCGTGCTCACTCAAAACTTGAGACATGTGGCATTGTGTTGTGACAAAACTGCACATTTTAGTGTGGCCTTTTGTCCCCAGCACAAGGTGCACCTGTGTAATGATCATGCTGTTTAATCAGCTTCTTGATATGCCACACCTGTCAGGTGGATGGATTATCTTGGCAAAGGAGAAATGCTCACTAACAGGGATGTAATTTTGTGAACAAAATTTGAGAGACATAAGCTTTTTGTGCATATGGAACATTTCTGGGATCTTTTAATTCAGCTCATGAAACATGGGACCAACACTTTACATGTTGCGTTTATTTTTGTTCTGTGTATATCTACTTAAATAAAGTAATTTACCCGATTACTGTACCAGCCCTACCATTGGTGCGCTGCCCTGTAGGACACTCCTTTACACTAGTGAGGACGTGTCTTAGTTTCCGCAGTTTGTGTGTGTGCACGCATTTATCAGAGAGAGACACCATTGAAGGGTCTGAGGAGTGTTAGGAAGGGTGGACTGCATCAGTTTTGTTACCATTAGGTAGTGTCGTCACAACCACAAGGTTTGGAAGACCATCGTGATTTAAGCATCACTTGCAGAGTATGCATGTAAATTATTCACTAAATTTCAAATCAATGAACTCATCTCACCAATCAGTGTCAACTGTATGTGTGTGTGTGAGATATATATATATATATATATATGCCCCTCACCAGTCGGTGTTAGCAGTGCAGATGAAGAACTGGGATCCGTTGGTGTTGGGGCCGGCGTTGGCCATGGACAGACAGCCCATGCCTGTGTGCTTCAGGGTAAAGTTCTCGTCGGGAAACTTGTTGCCATAGATGGACTTGCCCCCGGTTCCATTGTGGTTGGTGAAGTCGCCACCCTGGGGGAAGGCAAAGAATAAGGGACATCATGACCATTTTCTTTGTATAGCTATCCCCTTTCTCTAATCATGCCACTGACAAGGCTCCTGTATTCCACAAGAATCCCAACTTTGAGGCATGTTGGGGGACTGCATCAGTGTTGTTGCCATTAGGCAGTGTCGTCACGACCACATGGCTCGGAAGACCACCGTGAGAAAAATATCACTGGCAGGGAATGCTTGAAAATTATTATTATGGTTGGTAGGGGCCCAGCATTGGGCCTGGTTGCACCAGTCTAATCTAAATCAGATCAGGGCCCATATTCAGAAAGAGTCTCAGAGGATAAGTGCCAATCTAGGTTGAGGTCCCCCCCCCCCATATAATCTTATTCATTATGATCTAAAAGGCAACAAATTATCCTAGAACAGCACTTCTTGTTTGAGACACTTTATTCATATCAGCGCCGGATTGAGGAGCCGAAGCAGCCTTTGGGACTATTGAGTTTAGTCTGGAAACAGCAACCCAGAGTCTGCTGCCACCCAACCCACCCACCCACCCACCCAACCCACCCACCGCTCACCTGGCACATGAAACCGGGGATGATGCGATGGAAGCTGGAGCCCTTGTAGCCGAACCCCTTGTCCCCGGTGCACAGGACACGGAAGTTCTCTGGGGGAAACAGGCACCCTGTTATAGTCAGTGATATGTGCAAATCTGCTTAAAAGGATACTTCGTAATTTTACAAATGAGGCCATTTAGCTACTTCCCTAGAGTCAGATGAAATCGTGGATACAATTGTTATATCTCCGTGTCCACTATGACCAGCATTAGCGCAATGACTGGAAGTCTATTGCTATACAGTGCACTCTGAAAGATTTCAGACCCCTTGACTTTATCCACATTATGTTATGTTACAGCCTTATAAAAACACTTTAATATCACATTTACATAAGTATTCAGACCCTTTACTCAGTACTTTGTTGAAGCACCTTTGGCAGTGATTACAGCCTCGAATCTTCTTGGGTATGTCGCTACAAGCTCGGCACACCTGTATTTGGGGAGTGTCTCATTCTTCTCTGCAGATCCTCTCAAGCTCTGTCAGGTTGGATGAGGCGTGTCGCTGCACAGCTATTTTCAGGTCTCTGCAGAGATGTTCACTCGGGTTCAGGTCCGGGCTCTAGCTGGGCCACTCAAGGACATTCAGAGACTTGTCCCGAAGCAAATCCTGCGTTGTCTTGGCTGTGTGCGTATGGTCGTTGTCCTGTTGGAAGGTGAATCTTCACCCCAGTCTGAGGTCCTGAGCAGGTTTTCATCAAGGATCTCTGTACTTTGCTCTGTTCATTTTCCCCCTCGATCCTGACTAGTCTCCCAGTCCCTGCCACTGAAAAACATCCCCACAGCATGATGCTGCCACCACCATGCTTCACTGTAGGGATGGTGCCATGTTTCCTCCAGACGTGACGCTTGGCATTCAGGCCAAAGAGTTCAATCTTGGTTTCATCAGACCAGTGAATCTTGTTTCTCATGGTCAGTGTCTTTTAGGTGCCTTTTAGCAAACTCCAAGCGGGCTGTAGTGCCTTTTACTGAGGAGTGGCTTCCGTCTGGCCACTCTACCATAAAGGCCTGATTGGTAGAGTGCTGCAGAGATGGTTGTCCTTCTGGAAGGTTCTCCCATCTCCATAGAGGAACTTTGGAGTTCTGTCAGATTCACCATCAGATTCTTGGTCACCTCCCTGACCAAGGCCCTACTCCCCCAATTGCTCAGTTTGGCCGGGTGGCCAGCTCTTGGAAGCGTCTTGGTGGTTCCAATCTTCTTCCATTTAAGAATGATCGAGGCCACTGTGTTCTTGGGGACCTTCAAAAAGGTACCCTTCCCCAGATCTGTGCCTCGACACAATCCTGTCACAGAGCTCTAGGGACAATTCCTTCGACCTCATGGCTTGGTTTTTGCTCTGACATGCACTGTCAACTGTGGGACCTTATATAGACAGGTGTGTGCCTTTCCAAATCATGTCCAATCAATTGAAATTACCAAAGGTGGACTCCAATCAAAATTATAGAAACATCAAGGATGAGCAATAGAAACAAGATGCACCTGAACTCAATTGAGTCTTATAGCAAAGGGTCTGAGTACTTCTGTAAATAAGTTCTGTTTTTTATAAATGTGCACAAATTTCTAAAAACCTGTTTTGCTTTGTCATTATGGGGTATTGGGTGTAGATTGAAGATGTATTTAATCTATTTTAGAATAACGCTGTAACGTAACAAAATGTGGAAAAAGCGAAGGGGTCTGAATACTTTCCGAATGCACTGTATGCTAGCATGCAGATACACCCAACTTTTTTCATACTGGACACAGACATAAAACTGGTATCCACGAGTTCACCCGACTCTGGGGAAGTAGTTTAAGGGTCTCATTGCCAAAATCCCCACTTATCCCTTTAAAGGCATAAAGGTTGCATGAAGTCAAAATAGTGGTTTTCTGCTCCTGATCACTGAAATCTATCAAGACTGACAAGGTTGGCCAGGGCCGCTCAATGCTACTTAATTACTAACAGGAAGCAAACTTGCTCTTTTGCATTTATATGCATCAGCTGTTGCATTGTATATGATATCTGATCATTCAGCAATGCATTTTGTCATGTAGCGTAGATGGAACTAAACGTATGCTGCTGGCCTTCGGGGACCAGAGCTCACTGATGACACAAAAGGCGCCATTGAAGGGGGTGAGGAGCGTGGGGAAGGTTGGACAGCGTCAATTTTGTTGCCATTAGAAGGCAACGTCACAACCACAAGGCTTGGAAGACCATTGTGAGATAAACATCACTTGCAGAGTGTATGTGTTTATTATTCAGGAAATGTCAATCATTGAAGCAGTCTTACCTGCAGTCTTGGGGACCACATCAGCGAAAAGCTGCAAGAAGAGAAGAGGGCTTTTCATTAGTATAAATAAAATGTTATTTGTCACACACGTGTTTAGCAGATGTTATAGCGGGTGTAGCGAAACGCTTGTGCTTCTAGCTCCGACAGTGCAGTAATATTTAACAATTTCACAACATATACCCAATAAATGAAGGGGAAACAGCATGGAGATCAATGGAGGTAGAGCTCAAGTTGTCACTAAGGAATAACGTGATCATTATAATCCAGGGTAATAAAAGACTACAGCTAAAGCATTGACCACAGGACCCAAAGCAGACGGGGGCTAGAGTCTAAACAACTTCGATTCTAGGTGTTGCTTCTAGACTTATTCTGATCTAGAACAACTCCCATGTGAGAATCACATGACAGTAGGCATGTTTCCACTGACCAAGGTTTATTCGACAAAAGCAATGTCATAAAAAATAAATAAATAGCGACACGTGTAATGGAAACTGCATATATAGACGTTTTCTAAATATCAACAATTTGTATCTGTTCAACTGGGATGGATTTGTCTTTTGTCTAACTTTATTGCAACAAATGAAACCGTGTTCTTCGACTAAATGATGATTGCCAAATACTTTTGAAGGTACGCAGGGCACGTGATGTCATCATGTAACTATAAGCTCTACGCCACATTTAATTCTAAATGCTGGCAAAATAAATATTTAAAAAATAATGTTTCTTTGCAGGACAAGGATTGTCCTGACTTTCAAGAATGACCGAATTGCGTCATCTTACTTTTCTGGTAGGCTGGCAAGTTCCAGCAACCAATTATTTCAGATCTACAGGCGTGCAAGTTTCAACATAGCACAGACCTTGGCAATATGTTGGCACATGAGAATTATTAGAATATGCCAAATATTAGTCAATTATTGCAGTCTATCGATGCTGGCTTTCGCAGGCTACCCGAGGTATGAAACATAGGTGGGAGGGCATACAGGCTGCCACCAATTTATTAAGGCACAATTTGCCTAAATGGGTAAAGGAAACACTTCAACCACTACATTTTTATTCGACACTAGGTTTTTGCTAAAGTTTTTTTGTTGGGTTGATGTCATTACGTCTCCAGCTGTTTTTAAATCGACACAAGATAGTTCAAATGGAAACATAACCTAGCAGGCAATTGTCGCATCTACACTATTTTATGTGATCTATCTATCTATTCACTGGACAAGTTAATGTTAACAGCTACTGATTGTGTGGGACAAAGGTGCATCTCTACAGACACCATTTCCAACCTATCGCATGACAGTCAGTCTGGGGCAATCGACTAGCAACAACTGGCCACTACAGCTACAGGCAATGATGTCACTGAATTCCACAGCAAGACACATGTCAAGTGTAGTGTGCACCATCTCACTCACCTCATACAATCCACCTGCTCACATTACACTACCAGCTAACTACTGGTATAAAATGAAATCACTCTTTGCCTTAAGGTACTGATCTAGGATCAGTTTACCCAAAATCCTTTAAAATACATTAGGAGGGATGGGATTATGTTAGATCAGTGTCTAGAGCAAATGAGGCTATATTATATTCCTGCCAAGCACCAACCACCTGTGAAAAGTGAACGTTGACATATAGGCCCTTACACAACATTCCTTTCCCTCCACCAGGCAGCTACTGTGATGGGAGGGCCTCAGCATGAAATGGCAGATTCCAGCTGACACAGCCCCTCTTCTCACTTCCCTCCCTCCTCCAGCCCCAGACACACCCTCAGCTGTAGCCCAGTACTTTTCCACTCCTTAGATGAGGAACAAGTTCAAGGAAAAAGGAATTCACTACTGCAGTCATTGGGCCAATGTTGTAGGATAAAGTTGCCCCATCCCCATAGAGGCTGGTCTAAGATCAGTTTTGAGTGTCCCGTGCCCTAGTGTGGGTAAAGGTAAAGATTTAGGGAGGATATACTTTTTCTAGATCTGTGATTTTGACCAACTTCTGTACCTACACTACAATGTTTAGCTTAGCAAGAAGCACCAGAGCTACTGGCATCATGGCCGTAAACAATTGGTGTCAGCTGCACGGCCACGTGCTCCCTCCCACGGGATGACAAAATGTTTGGAGAAATTGTCCAAAACGAATCAAAAGGCAATGCTACAAGAATCACCAAGTACTACACTCCATTTTGCCATTTGGAAGATATTGTGTAACGTTTGATGTTTAAAAAAAAAAAGGGAATTTTCTCCTGCATTTCGCGCCAGGCTTGCGGGTGGATGGCTGGCCTTAAATGCGTTCTGGTGTGCGCCACTGCACCTACAACTAGTCAACAAAATCTGAGATGTAAGTTAATGCCATTCTAAATAATGCAGATATTGTGAAGGGAGTGAATGGGCATACAGGCTATCTAGGGCCACGTGCTGTTTGAATGGAAAACAAGTATGCAGCAGTAAACAGCAGCAAGGTTTTACCGCATAGAGAGAAAGGTCCGGCAGCTGAAAATGTATGGCCTTTATAGCATATTTCATAACAATAAACAGTTAGCATAACGTTACACCGCAGTACAGCGGATTGCAGAGGGACCATAGTCCACTTATTTTTTTTGCCATTTAGCAGACGCTTTTATCCAAAGCGATTTAGTCATCTGTGCATACATTTTTACGTATGGGTGGTCCCGGGGATCGAACCCACTACCCTGGCGTTACAAGCGCCATGTTCTACCAATTGAACTACAGAGGACCACATTCTCCTTGGTGCCTTATAATAATAATGGGGCTGGGTAAATTACCAGATTAATCAATTCATTACAATTTGTCGATTGCACCAAATCAAAGTATTGGCTGCGGTGTGCTTTTAGGTACATTGCGTTCCCTTAACCACACATCCCTCCTTTTTCAAAATGGCATCTGGCGCTATGAAAAGAAAATATGCTGAAAATGGCGACTGGCTAAAAATGGCATGTCCAGAAAACTTGAGTGAAACAGCAGAAACCAACGTTAGTTAGCTATGTTAATCTAAACAACGCAATTAACTATTTTACGCGCACATATTTTCAGTTCCATGATTGCAGGAGCATGGGATTATTATTGCGAAAGTAAGACCATTATTTTACATCAGGATGGTAAAACCTCTGCTCCAGAAACAACGCTGATTTAGATACCGACAAGAAAACAATGCAAAACATGGCTTTTAATATTGCGTTAATGCCCAATGAAAATGCAAGAACAGCAAATACAAACCACAATCATTGACTATACATTGTTTAAAATGTATGCAGATCAAGTGAGGTTCGAGCAAAGTTGGGGAGCTTTCAATGAAACTAAGTACAGTAACGTTAGTTAGCTAACGTTAGCCAGTTAGTAAACATGTCAAAGATGAAAGCACGTGGACCCGAGTCTGACACCATCCCGGTTGCATGCAACTATCTGGCAGCGAGCTAAAGCAGACCCTAACGAGAATTAAGCAATTATTTTAAAGATGTAAAGTTATATTTATTCCGAAACATCTCGATTTGCTCTGCTCCTTACCTCAATTTCAATCCTGCCGGCGGGGGCATCGCCGATAGTGATGTCGAAGTAAACTCTGGGGTTTGGCATGATTGGGATTAAACCGTTTTTTCTTTCGTGAAAATACACGAGTACAGGCCAAGTTTACTGGACGGTGCCGCAGCTGACTCGGAACGGAAACACTGCTGTGTACACAAAATATATATGCGCACCCCAGGGAAGCCTCCGGAGCCAATGCGAACCAGTAAGAAGACTGGGACCACTGAGTGACATGAGCTTGAACCAATTAATGTCTCGGGGGCGAATAAAGTAGAACAATGGTCCCTTCCCCTGCACGCCCGTTTGATCAGCGAGGTTTGGGGGACGGACTCGTGATTGGCCCATTGTGGTGCATACAAATGATGATGATACATACTGCCCAATGCGCTGCCAGGGAAAGTCTAGGCGTGTACTGTCCGCTAGCTGTATTGTACAGGGCGTTTCCCGCCGAATAAAATCGCCATTATGGCTGAAATATAAAAGTGAGTTACCAATGGCATTGTATGGAGCAACAGATCCAAAATGGCCTGTGTTTGTCGTTAACCACTTGACAAAGCGCTCGCGGAATGTATGCGGCATTAGCACGAATGATTGTATGCCTAACAAAAGACACCGAGTGAGGGGGGAGGGGGCACGACTGAAACGATGCGGTTGTATCGGGTTTCTGACTCGAGCCAGGGTCGTGGCTGGTAATGTCTAGATGGGATCCTGCTTGTCAAATTTACGTCAAAGCTCTATTATTTATTTATTTATTTGCATTTTAGCTAACCCTAACCTGCCGCGTAAATTCTCCTAAACCTGCTAGGAAAAGTCAATTCTGACAAAAGCTGGATCCCTTATTTTAACTTTTGTGAAACGGATGTCACTGGCAATTCATGTGTAGTTATTTGTATATATTTTTTTGCTTAATTTATTTTATGCTTCTTGAGAAAATATATTTGTAGTGGTGTCCTGTTTTTGTTATTGTATTGTAATAAAAAAAAAGGGATGTTGCTCATGTCAAAGTGAATTTTTGCATTTTAGCAAACCCTAAACCTTTTCCTAACCGTAACCTAATTTTCCTAACCTGCTGCATAAATTCTCATAACCTGCTACGGAAAGTCACTGCTGCATCCCATCTAGACAAAACCTGGTTTCTGCTCTCGGGTTCTGCTGCACATGGGATAAGTCAGGATGTACACAGAGAGCTAACATTAATAATATACATGTCAATCTCTCCTGGCTCAAATTGGAGGAGAGATTGACTTCATCACTACTTGTATTTCTGAGAGGTATTGACATGTTGAATGCACTGAGCTGTCTGTTTTGAACTACTGGCACACAGCAAGGGACACCCATGCATACCCCACAAGACATGCCACCAGATGTCTCTTCACACTCCCCAAGTCAAGAACAGACTATGGGAGGCGCACAGTACTACATAGAGCCATGACTACATGGAACTCTATTCCACATCAAGTAACTCATGCCAGCAGTAAAATTATATTTTAAAAAACAGATAAAAATACACCTTATGGAACAGTGGGGACTGTGAAGCAACACAAACATAGACACATGCATACAAACACACAATAACATATGCACTATACACACATGTACACATAGATTTTGTGTTATAGATACAGTTGAATTCTGAAGTTTACATACACTTGGTTGGAGTCATTCAAACTCGTTTTTCAACCACTCCACAAATTTCTAGTTAACAAACTATAGTTTTGGCAAGTCGGTTAGGACATCTACGTTGTGCATGACACAAGTAATTTTTCCAACAATTGTTTACAGACAGATTATTTCAAATCAAATCAAATTTTATTGGCCACATGCGCCGAATACAACAGGTGCAGACATTACAGTGAAATGCTTACTTACAGCCCTTAACCAACAGTGCATTTATTTTTAATAAAAAAGTAAAATAAAACAACAAAAAAGTGTTGAGAAAAAAAGAGCAGAAGTAAAGTAAAATAAAATAACAGTAGGGAGGCTATATATACAGGGGGGTACCGGTGCAGAGTCAATGTGCGGGGGCACCGGCTAGTTGAGGTAGTTTAAGTAATATGTACATGTGGGTAGAGTTAAAGTGACTATGCATAAATAATTAACAGAGTAGCAGCAGCGTAAAAAGATGGTGTGGGGGGGCAGTGCAAATAGTCCGGGTAGCCATGATTAGCTGTTCAGGAGTCTTATGGCTTGGGGGTAGAAGCTGTTGAGAAGTCTTTTGGACCTAGACTTGGCACTCCGGTACCGCTTGCCGTGCGGTAGCAGAGAGAACAGTCTATGACTAGGGTGGCTGGAGTCTTTGACAATTTTGAGGGCCTTCCTCTGACACCGCCTGGTATAGAGGTCCTGGATGGCAGGAAGCTTGGCCCCAGTGATGTACTGGGCCGTACGCACTACCCTCTGTAGTGCCCTGCGGTCGGAGGCCAAGCAGTTGCCATACCAGGTGGGGATGCAACCAGTCAGGATGCTCTCGATGGTGCAGCTGTAGAATTTTTTGAGGATCTGAGGACCCATGCCGAATCTTTTCAGTCTCCTGAGGGGGGATAGGCTTTGTCGTGCCCTCTTCACAACTGTCTTGGTGTGTTTGGACCATGATAGTTCGTTGGTGATGTGGACACCAAGGAACTTGAAGCTCTCAACCTGTTCCACTACAGCCCCGTCGATGAGAAAGGGGGCGTGCTCAGTCCTCTTTTTTTCCTGTAGTCCACAATCATCTCCTTTGTCTTGGTCACGTTGAGGGAGAGGTTGTTATCCTGGCACCACACGGCCAATGTCTCTGACCTCCTCCCTATAGGCTGTCTCATCGTTGTCGGTGATCAGGCCTACCACTGTTGTGTCGTCGGCAAACTTAATGATGGTGTTGGAGTCGTGCCTGGCCATGCAGTCATGGGTGAACAGGGAGTACAGGAGGGGACTGAGCACGCACCCCTGAGGGGCCCCCGTGTTGAGGATCAGTGTGGCAGATGTGTTGTTACCTACCTTTACCACCTGGGGGCGGCCCGTCAGGAAGTCCAGGATCCAGTTGCAGAGGGAGGTGTTTAGTCCCAGGATCCTTAGCTTAGTGATGAGCTTTGAGGGCACTATGGTGTTGAATGCTGAGCTGTAGTCAATGAATAGCATTCTCACGTAGGTGTTCCTCTTGTCCAGGTGGGAAGGGCAGTGTGGAGTGCAATAGAAATTGCATCATCTGTGGATATGTTGGAGCGGTATGCAAATCGGAGTGGGTCTAGGGTTTCTGGGATAATGGTGTTGATGTGAGCCATGACCAGCCTTTCAAAGCACTTCATGGCTACAGACGTCAGTGCTACGGGTCGGTAGTCATTTAGGCAGGTTATCTTAGTGTCCTTGGGCACGGGGACTATGGTGGTCTGCTTGAAACATGTTGGTATTACAGACTCAGTCAGGGACATGTTGAAAATGTCAGTGAAGACACTTGCCAGTTGGTCAGCACATGCTCGGAGTACACGTCCTGGTAATCCGTCTGGCCCTGCGGCCTTGTGAATGTTGACCTGCTTAAAAAAGTCTTACTCACATCGGCTACGGAGAGCGTGATCACATAGTCATCCGGAACAGCTGGTGCTCTCATGCATGCTTCAGTGTTGCGTGCCTCGAAGCGAGCATAGAAGTGGTTTAGCTCGTCTGGTAGGCTTGTGTCACTGGGAAGCTCGCGGCTGTGCTTCCCTTTGTAGTCTGTAATAGTTTTCAAGCCCTGCCTCATCCGACGAGCGTCAGAGCCGGTGTAGTACGATTCAATCTTAGTCCTGTATTGACTCTTTGCCTGTTTGATGGTTCGTCGGAGGGCATAGCGGGATTTCTTATAAGCGTCCGGGTTAGAGTCCCGCTCCTTGAAAGCGGCAGCTCTACCCTTTAGCTCAGTGCGGATGTTTCCTGTAATCCATGGCTTCTGGTTGGGGTATGTACGTACGGTCACTGTGGAGACGACATCATCGAGGCACTTATTGATGAAGCCAGTGACTGATGTGGTGTACTCCTCAATGCTATCTGAAGAATCCCGGAACGTGTTCCAGTCTGTGCTAGCAAAACAGTCCTGTAGCTTAGCATCTGCGTCATCTGACCACTTTTTATTAAGCGAGTCACTGGTGCTTCCTGCTTTAGTTTTTGCTTATAAGCAGGAATCAGGAGGATAGAGTTATGGTCAGATTTGCCAAATGGAGGGCGAGGGAGAGCTTTGTATGCGTCTCTGTGTGTGGAGTAAAGGTGGTCTAGAGTTTTTTTTTCCTCTGGTTGCACATTTAACATGCTGGTAGAAATTAGGTAGAACGGATTTAAGTTTCCCTGCATTAAAGTCCCCGGCCACTAGGAGCGCTGCCTCTGGATGAGCATTTTCCTGTTGACTTATGGCCTTATACAGCTCATTCAGTGCAATCTTAATGCCAGCATTGGTTTGTGGTGGTAAATAGACAGCTATGAAAAATATAGATGAAAACTCTCTTGGTAAATAGTGTGGTCTACAGCTTATCATAAGATACTCTACCTCAGGCGAGCAAAACCTCGAGACTTCCTTAGTATTTGATTTTGTGCACCAGCTGTTTACAAATATACACAGACCGCCACCCCTTGTCTTACCGGAGTCAGCCATTCTATCCTGCCGATGTAGCGTATAGCCTGCTAGCTGTATGTTATCCATGTCGTCGTTCAGCCACGACTCGGTGAAACATAAGATATTACAGTTTTGAATGTCCCGTTGGTAGGATAACCGTAATCTTTGGTCATCCAATTTATTTTCCAATGATTGAAGATTGGCTAATAGGGTTGATGGGAGCGGCAGTTTACTCGCTCGCCTTCGGATCCTTACAAGGCACCCCGACCTACGTCCACGATATATCCGTCTCTTCCTCATGCGAATGACGGGGATTTGGGCCTTGTCAGGTGTCTGTAGGATATCTTTCGCGGCCGCCTCGTTGAAGAAAAATTATTTGTCCAATACGAGGTGAGTAATCGCTGTCCTGATATCCAGAAGCTCTTTTTGGTTATAAGAGACGATGGCAGAAACATTATGTACAAAATAAATTACAAATAACGCGGAAAAACACACATAATAGTACAATTGGTTAGAGGGCTGTAAAACGGCAGCCATCTTCTCCGGCGCCATTTCGTTCAGTTATGATTCACTGTATCACAGTTCCAGTGGGTCAGAAGTTTACATACACTAAGTTGACTATGCCTTTAAACAGCTTGGAACATTCCAGAAAATGATGTCATGGCTTTAGAAGCTTCTGATAGGCCAACTGACATCATTTGAGTCAATTGGAGGTGTACCTGTGGATGTATTTCAAGGCCTACCTTCAAACTCAGTGCCTCTTTGCTTGACATCATGGGAAAATCAAAAGAAATCAGCCAAGACCTCAGAAAATAATTGTAGACCTCCACAAGTCTGGTTCATCCTTGGGAGCAATTTCCAAATGCCTGAAGGTACCACGTTCATCTGTACAAACAATAGTACACAAGTATAAACACCATGGGACCACGCAGCCGTCATACCGCTCAGGAAGAAGACCCGTTCTGTCTCCTAGAGATGAACGTACTTTGGTGCGAAAAGTGCAAATCAATCCCAGAACAACAGCAAAGGACCTTGTGAAGATGCTGGGGGAAACAGGTACAAAAGTATCTATATCCACAGTAAAACAAGTCCTATATCGACATAACCTGAAAGGCCACTCAGCAAGGAAGAAGCCACTGCTACGGTTTGCAACTGCACATGGGGACAAAGATCGTACTTTTTGGAGAAATGTCCTCTGGTCTGATGAAACAAAAATATAACTGTTTGGCCATAATAACCATCGTTATGTTTGGAGGAAAAAGGGCAAGGTTTGCAAGCTGAAGAACATCATCCCAACCGTGAAGCACAGGGGTGGCAGCATCATGCTGTGGGGGTGCTTTGCTGCAGGAGGGACTGGTGCACTTCACAAAATAGATGGCATCATGAGGAAGGAAAATTATGTGGATATATTGAAGCAACATCTCAAGACATCAGTCAGGAAGTTAAAGCTTGGTAGCAAATGGGTCTTCCAAATGGACAATGACCCCAAGCATACTTCCAAAGTTGTGGCAAAATGGCTTAAGGACAACAAAGTCAAGGTATTGGAATGGCCATCACAAAGCCCTGACCTTAATCCTATAGAAAATGTGTGGGCAGAACTGGAAAAGCGTGTGCGACCACGGAGGCCTACAAACCTGACTCAGTTACACCAGCTCTGTCAGGAGGAATGGGCCAAAATTCACCCAACTTATTGTGGGAAGCTTGCGGAAGGCTACCCGAAACGTTTGACCCAAGTTAAACAATTTAAAGGCAATGCTACCAAATACTAATTGAGTGTATGTAAACTTCTGACCCACTGGGAATGTGATGAAATAAATAAAAGCTGAAATAAATCACTCTCTACTATTATTCTGACATTTCACATTCTTAAAATAAAGTGGTGATCCTAACTGACCTAAAACTGAATTTGTACTAGGATTAAATGTCAGGAATTGTGAAAAACTGAGTTTAAATGTATTTGGCTAAGGTGTATGTAAACTTCCGACTTCAACTGTATGTGGTAGTATAGTAGAGGCCTGAGGGCACACACTTAATATGTTGTGAAATCTGTTATGAATATATTGTAATGTTTTTAAAATGTATAACTGCCTTAATTTTACTGGACACCAGGAAGAGTAGCAGCTGCCTTGGCATCAGCTAATGGGGATCCATAATAAATACAAATACAATACCTAGCTCTGAATCACTGTTCCACTCTGTCATTCATCAGATGAGAATAGATTATCTGAATCGGCAGTAATTGTCTGACTGAGGCCACATCCTCATCTGTTTCCCTATGGAATGCTGATCGATCAAATGTATTTGTATTTGTCATATGCTTCGTAAACAACAGGTGTAGACTAACATTGATGGAAGAGAAAAATTTGAAATAATAGAAAAATAATAACACAAGGAATAAATACACAGAGTAAGGAAAAGGTATATACAAGAGGTACCAGTACCGAGTTGATGTACAGGGGTACGAGGTTATTGAGGTAGATATGTACATATAGGTAGGTATAAAGTGACTAGGCAACAGGATAGATAAAACAGTAGCAGCAGCGTGGCGCAGCTGTAGAACCTTTTGATGATCTGAGTGCTCATACCAAATCTTTTCAGCCTCCTGAGGGGGAAGAGGCTCTGTTGTGCCCTCTTCACAACTTTGTGGGTGTGTGGGCCATGTTAATTCCTTAGTGATGTGGACACTGAGGAACTTGAATCTCTCGACCCGCTCAACTACAGACCCATTGATGTGGATCGGTGTGTGTGCGCGCCCCTCTGTTTCCTGTAGTCCACGATCAGTTCCTTTGTCTTGCTGACGTTGAGAGAGAGGTTGTTGTCCTGGCACAACACTGTCAGGTCACTGACCTCCTACCTATAGGCGGTCTCATCGTTGTTGGTGATTAGGCCAACCACTGTCGTGTCGTCAACAAACTTAATTATGGTGTTGGCGTCGGGCACAGCCACGCAGTCGTGGGTGAACAAGGAAGTACAGGAGGGACTAAGAACGCACCCCTAAGAGGCCCCGTGTTGAGGGTCAGCGTGGCGGATGTGTTGTTGCCTACCCTCACCACCTGGGGGCGGCCTGTCAGGAAGGCCAGGATCCAGTTGCAGAGGGAGGTGTTTAGTCCCAGGGTCCTGAGCGTATCTTAGTGTTCCTCTTGTCCAGGTGGGAGAGGGCAGTGTGGAGTGCAATAGAGATTGCGTCATTTGGATCTGTTGGGGCAGTATGCGAATTGGAGTGGGTCCAGGGTGTCTGGGATGGGGTTGATGTGAGCCATGACCAGCCTTTCAAAGCATTTCATGGCTACAGATGTGAGTGCAATGGGGTGATAGTCATTTAGACAGTTTACCTTGGTGTTCTTGGGCACAGGGACTATGGTGGTCTGCTTGTAACAAGTAGGTATTACAGACTTGGTCAGGGAGAGGTTGAAATATCAATAAAGACACTTGCCAGCTGGTCAGCGCATGCTCTGAGGACGCGACCTGGTAATCCATCTGGCCCTGCGGCCTTGTGAAAAGCTGGTGCTCTCATGCATGGATCAGTGTTGCTTGCCTCGAAGCGAGCATAGAAGGAATTTAGCACGTCTGGTAGGATCGTGTCACTGGGCAGCTCTTGGCTGGGTTTCTCTTTGTAATCCATGATAGTTTGCAAGCCCTGCCACATCGGACGAACATAAGAGCCGGTGTAGAAGGAGTCGATCTTAGTCCTGTATTGTTGTTTTGACTGTTTGATGGCTCGTCAAAAGTCGTAGCAGGATTTGTTATAAGCGTCCTCCGTATTAGTGTCCTGCTCCTTGAAAGCGGCAGCCCTAGCCTTTAGCTCAGTGCGGATGTTGCCTGTAATCCATGGCTTCTGGTTGGGATATGTACGTACGGTCACTGTGGGTCGATGCACTTATTAATGAAGCCGGTGACTTATTTGGTATACTTCTCAATGTTATCGGATGAATCCCGGAACATATTCTAGTCTGTGCTAGCGAAACAGTCCCATAGCTTAGCATCCGCTTCATCGGACCACTTCCGTATTGATCGCATCACTGGGACTTCCGGTTTGAGTTTTTGCTTGTAAGCAGGAATCAGGAGGATAGAGTTATGGTCAGCTTTTCCAAATGGAGGGCGAGGGAGAGCTTTGTATGCGAGACATAGAAAAAACAGCTAGATGTGTATTATCCTTTTCCTTGTTCAGCCACGACTCTGAGAAACATTGGATATTACAGTTCTTCAGGGTCCCGTTGATAGGATAGTCTTGAACGGAGCTCGTCCAGTATGTTCTCTAGTGATTGTACGTTCACCAGTAGAACGGAGGGTAGAGGCGATTTATTTACTCAACGTAGTCTCGTCAGGGAGCCCGCTTGTTCGCGTCATCTCTTTCTCTTTAGAGTCCAAGGGATTAGGGCCTGGTCCAGAATGAGCAGTACATCAACAGCTGCCGAGTCGTTGAAGTAGAAACCAAATCGAGGTTAGCAATCGCTGATCTGATGTCCAGAAGCTGTTTTTGGTCATAGAAAATATTATGTAAAAATAAGTTGATCAGTGTAATTTTTTTAAAAAAAATAGCAGAATTGGTCAGGAGCCCATAAAACGGCTGCTTCCATCTCTGCAGCGCCATCTTATTTCAGTCAGTGGGAATTACATCAGTTATAGTAGTCTTGTGTAGCTCAGTTGGTAGAGCATGGCGCTTGCAACGCCATGGTTGTAGGTTCGATTCCCACGGGGGACCAGTATGAAAATGTATTCACTCACTAACTGTGAGTCGCTCTGGATAAGAGCATCTGCTAAATGACTAAAATGTAAATGTGTCATTTCCTGTAGCCTACACCTGCTAGCTTGGGGGGCCAAATACAGTAAAGAGAACTAGGGAAACATGATCAGAAGTAATATTTTTTACTTATAAAACATAATGGAAATATTTCACATCATTTTTAGAAAAACTGGTGTGCAGTTAATATGACAATTCAACAATGTATTAATTGTATTTACTGACATGGGCCTCTTAAGCATCATCATCTAGACAATAATAAAACATGAGAAATTGTTACCTAGCAGATGCTGGTCTTGTCTCTGAAATCCCTTGTACAGTCTCATATAGTAACCAGGGCCCGTATTCACAAAGCATCTCGGAGTAGGAGTGCTGATCTAGGACATGGTCCCCCCAGAGAATTTTATTAATTATGATCCGAAAAGGAAAACTCATCCTAGATCAGGACCCTGAGACGATTTGTAAATACAGGCCATCATAAGTCTACTGACATCATGAATTTGACACGTTTCTGAACTCATGACCTCTGCTAGTTTAAACACATATTGGACAGATGTGCACAGCTTCACCAACTCTGGAATTACTCTAATAAACAACAATATCATGATTATAAAACAATTTATATCATACACAAATGTTTTCTAACAAAAACATTGCACGTCCAACTTCTGGTGCCATGAACAGTTAGGCCTATCATACAAAAACTTTACAAACCAATGACAACCTCAGAGAGGAGTGGGGACAGGTAGATAGTCCCCTCAGGCTAAAGACCCAGGGAGAGGAAGCAGAAAGGCTGTTTAAACCTTGTTATTGTTTTAAATGTGTGTTACGGGGCTGGAAAGAGAAGGGCTGGAGGAGGAAGAGAGGGTGGTAGAATGCACAGTCACTCCCTGATATACAGGAAACACATGGTCAGCACAACTTCTCCCCCTCTCCATCAATGCACAGGACTTTACTGGGGATCCCTTCTTGAAAGTGTGTGTGTGTACAATTGTGCATGTTTAAATGTCTCTGCAGTATAGTTGTTGTTATCTTCAAGGAGGGAGAGCAAGAGAGAAGGGAGGATTACCAGAGACAGACAGGGTGTGAATGGAGGTGAGAGTTCCCCATGTCTGGCTTCTGACTCACCCTCTCTTCCTCCTCCTCTTCCCTTCTCTCTGTGCCCTACCCAGTGCAACAACAACAAAAAAACGGTTCAAACATGCAGTAGTTTCCTTATTTACCAACTGGTGTGATAGGACACACCTCTCTCTCTGTATCTCTCCTGGTTTCTCTCTCACTCTACAAGTCTAGATCAGGGTAAGTAAGAAAAATCCCTCCCATCTTCTTTTGTGTGCTGGCTTTGTATGTAAGTGTAGATACAGTAAGGTGTGTACTGTATGTATTGCCCAGGTGTGAGGCTGCATATCCTCATTTCAGCATTCATAACACCACCTCTTACTTTCTTTATGACACTAAGTCATGTCAACAGAGATCCACTATGCCTATTCCACATGAATTGACAAGTTCCACAATCATAAATACACAATGGAAAGTCGACATAACACTATTTTTCCTCATTTCTAAAAATATCCATTAAAAAGTGAAATCCTTCGGCTTGCGATTTTTTAAGAACATTGAATTAGTTATAGTGGCTGGCCTGTGCAGGCAGTCCCATGTGTCAGTCAGTCAGTCTTGGACAGACAGTCATTCTCTTTTTCCTCTGAATTTTTTAAAACTTATTTGATGGATCCAGAGTGCAATGGGACGCTTTACAATAAGTCTAAAAACACTATAGTCTTGACAGAGAAACAGTCATGTCTGTCTGTCTCTCCCTCTCCCTCTCTCTCACTACCCTCTGCACCTTCCCTTGGAAAGCCTGTTGGTCTGGTCCACAGAGGGTAGGGATGGGGCAGTCATAGGGTATACAAACATGGATCCCTCTCTGTCTGTCCTGGCTCTCTTCTTCTTGCTCCACTCTCCTGCTCTCTTCCCCCTCTAGAAGGATGAAGCAGTCCCTAAACGAGGATGAAAGAGTCTTCAGTTGTTCTCGAACAGAGAGAGCAGGTCATCGTTGTTGTTGCTAGGTAGATCTGGAGGACCTAGGTAGGACAACAGCTCGTCTGGATTGGTCAGCTCAGGGAGAAGCTGGAAAGGGGAAAGAGAAAGAGAAGAGAGAGAAAGTGTTATTGTTGTCATTGTTTGCTTTGACGTGTTCCTTTGCTTTTCATGCCAATAAAGCCTCTTGAATTGAAATTAATTAATAAAATAAAGCAGAGAGAAAGGGGTAGGGGGAGAACGAGAGAGAGAAAGGTTTGTTTGTGGCACATGGATGTGGCAAAAAACAAGCGCTTTCCAAGAGTGAAGGTAGCTTCAGATAGCTTCAGTTCCACATGCCCAATATCACTCAATCCACATTATCGCTGAACGAGCAGCTAGCTAGCTTTCTGTGTGGTTGCCTTACAGTTGTCTAACGGTTGTCTTATGGTTGTCTTACGGTTGTCGTAGTAGATTGATCTGTGGAAGTTCCTCCCCTGCACCCGGTTCGCCCCGTCCCCAGTAAAAGAGGGAGGGTCGGGGTTAGTATAAGACCACCCACATGGGCACAGGGCCACGGTCCTATATCCACACTAGCAATATCACTTAGGATGTCTGCGCAGCATGCCCCAATATAGGACTTTAGTCTAAGTGAAATTGCTAGAGTGGATATTGGAACAGAGCCCACGGCTAGAAATCGTAATGGCATCACATGCATCACATGCACACTCAACTTAACTCACACCTGCATGAATAATCACCACTTCGCATTGGTGTTGAATCTTCAAACCCAATGTGTAAATTTGCAAAACTGAATGTTCGCTATCGCTGCTGTTGCCCGAATATCACAAGGAGAAAACGTGTTTTTGCCATATCTGTATCTGCATTGGCACCATGGTCAAGAACATATCAGTATCGGACAGCATTTCCATATGAGTGTCTAGACAGGGCTGAGGTGGTGACTTACATCCAAGGCGTGATCCGCTCCCTCTCCTCCTCCCGCTACCCCCGTTCCTCCTGGACCCCCCTGGCCGAACGAGCCCTCCACCTGCAGCCGGGCATTCTGGGTATTGGAGTTCCGCTGCTGCATCTGTCCGCCAACGCTGCTTCCAAGACTCTGGTTACCGTGGAGACCCTGCTGGTGCTGCAGGGCATTATGGGAAGGGTCTATACGGCCAGAGTGGGACATCTGATGGCGAGAGAAAGAGGGAGAGAGAGAGAGAGAAAGAGACAGGAGAGCGACCGAGAGTCGAGGAGAAAGAGAGGGATAGGAAGGGAGAAAAATAAAGGGAAGAAAAAGAGAGGATATTGAGTTTCACATTGTATGACGTTACATGGAGGTTAAGTTCACGATCGCTGAACAGTTGTGAATGTGTTCAAAATGGTGCAACAAAGCGGTGGTAAAGTGCAATCCTTTTTGGCTCCACAGTGTCTGTGTATGACAGAGAGAGAGAGGGGTAAAGAGAGGGAATGGTGGACATTTTGTGTTCCTCTAAAAAGCTTTCTTGGACAACTAAGCGCCTGCATGTGTAAGAGTGTGGGTGGGTGTGAGAGTAAATGCTGTCTCCTCCAGGCCTAGTCAAAAGGCTCTTTACTGTAAATACGAGCCATAAGGGCACGACAGTCATTCTTACATAACTAACATAGATGAATACATCACTTTATATAAAACACACACACACACACACACACACACACACACACACACACACCACAGTAAATTGCTTCAGAAAAAACTAATGTAATAACATGGTCAATCAGCTGATGCTCTTATTCAAAGCCATTTATGGTGAACACAGAGGACACACAATCTTCGCCCTACTCAGAAATCCACCCAACTGGTGTGGCAAGCACCATGCTCTAACCAACTGGTGTGGCAAGCACCATGCTCTAACCAACTGGTGTGGCAAGCACCATGCTCTAACCAACTGGTGTGGCAAGCACCATGCTCTAACCAACTGGTGTGGCAAGCACCATGCTCTAACCAACTGGTGTGGCAAGCACCATGCTCTAACCAACTGGTGTGGCAAGCACCATGCTCTAACCAACTGGTGTGGCAAGCTCCATGCTCTAACCAACTGGTGTGGCAAGCACCATGCTCTAACCAACTGGTGTGGCAAGCTCCATGCTCTAACCAACTGATGTGGCAAGCACCATGCTCTAACCAACTGGTGTGGCAAGCACCATGCTCTAACCAACTGGTGTGGCAAGCACCATGCTCTAACCAACTGGTGTGGCAAGCACCATGCTCTAACCAACTGATGTGGCAAGCACCATGCTCTAACCAACTGGTGTGGCAAGCACCATGCTCTAACCAACTGGTGTGGCAAGCACCATGCTCTAACCAACTGATGTGGCAAGCACCATGCTCTAACCAACTGGTGTGGCAAGCACCATGCTCTAACCAACTGGTGTGGCAAGCACCATGCTCTAACCAACTGGTGTGGCAAGCACCATGCTCTAACCAACTGGTGTGGCAAGCACCATGCTCTAACCAACTGGTGTGGCAAGCACCATGCTCTAACCAACTGGTGTGGCAAGCACCATGCTCTAACCAACTGTGCCATTGGAACCAAAGACATGTCTCTGACTACTCTACTGTGTCAAGGATAGTCAATGGTTGCGTCACAAATGGCGCCCTATTCCCTATAGTACACTACTTTTGACCAGAGCCCCATGGCCCTGGTCAAAAGTAGTGCACTATATAGGGAATAGGGTGCCATTTGGGACATAAACAATGTGCGTAATTGGAAGCACAAGACGGTAATCTGATATGGGACACATTCCTGGGAGTAACTAGTGTGTCTACTCTATGTGTAGTCTTTTACTCATTGACTGTTAGGCACTTTAGGATGCCCAATATGTTCATATTTAAAAGTGTACTATGCATATACAAATTATTGAGGATTCCTAAGCCCTAACAAGTGCGCATCTGATAAGGCAACATTCCAATGAAGTTCATGGTAGTGAGCCAGTATCCATGCAAATGTATTATTTAATCCGTCTGTATATCTACAGTGGCTTGCGAAAGTATTCATCCCCCTTGGCATTTTTCCTATTTTGTTGCCTTACAACCTAGAATTTAAATGGATTTTCAGGGGTTTGTATCATTTGATTTACACAACATGCCTACCACTTTGAAGATGCAAAATAATTTTTTTTGAGAAACAAGCAAGAAATAAGAAAAAAAAAACAGAAAACTTGAGTGGGCATAACTATTCACCCCCCCCCCAAAATCAATAATTTGTAGAGCCACCTTTTGCAGCAATTACAGCTGCAAGTCTCTTGGGGTATGTCTCTATAAGCTTGGCACATCTAGCCACTGGGATTTTTGCCCATTCTTCAAGGCAAGTTGGATGGGTTCCGCTGGTGTACAGCAATCTTTAAGTCATACCACAGATTCTCAATTGGACTGAGGTCTGGGCTTTGACTAGGCCATTCCAAGACATTTAAATGTTTCCCCTTAAATCACTCAAGTGTTGCTTTAGCAGTATATTTAGGGTCATTGTCCTGCTGGAAGGTGAACCTCCGTCCCAGTCTCAAATCTCTGGAAGACAGACACAGGTTTCCCTCAAGAATTTCCCTGTATTTAGCGCCATCCATCATTCCTTCAATTCGGAACAGTTTCCCAGTCCCTGCCGATAAAAAACATCCCCAGAGCATGATGCAGCCACCACCATGCTTCACTGTGGGGATGGTGTTCTCGGGGAGATGAGGTGTTGGGTTTGCGCCAGACATAGCGTTTTCCTTGATGGCCAAAAAGCTCAATTTTAGTTTCATCTGACCAGAGTACCTTCTTTCATATGTTTTGGGAGTCTCCCACATGCCTTTTGGTGAAAGCAATGGCTTTTTTCTGGCCACTCTTCCGCAAAGCCCAGCTCTGTGGAGTGTACGGCTTAAAGTGGTCCTATGGACAGATACTCCAATCTCCGCTGTGGAGCTTTGCAGCTCCTTCAGGATCATCTTTGGTCTCTTTGTTGCCTCTGATTAATGCCCTCCTTGCCTGGTCCGTGAGTTTTGGTGGGAGGCCCTCTCTTGCCAGGTTTGTTGTGGTGCCATATTCTTTCCATTTTTTTATAATGGATTTAATAGTGCTCCGTGGGATGTTCAAAGTTTCAGATATTTTTTTATAACCCAGCCCTGATCTGTACTTCTCCACAACTTTGTCACTGACCTGTTTGGAGAGCTCCTTGGTCTTCAAGGTGCCGCTTGCTTAGTGGTGTTGCAGACTCTGGGGCCTTTCAGAACAGGTGTATATATACTGAGATCATGTGACACTTAAATAAAGTCTACCTGTGTGCAATCTAACTAATTATGTGACTTCTGAAGGTAATTGGTTGCACCAGATCTTATTTAGGTGCTTCATAGCAAAGGGGGTGAATACACACAGTTGAAGTCGAAAGTTTACATACACCTTAGCCAATACATTTCAACTCAGTTTTTCACAATTCCTGACATTTAATCCTAGTAAAAATTCCCTGTCTTAGGTCAGTTAGGATCACCACTTTATTTTAAGAATGTGAAATGTCAGAATAATAGTAGAGAGAATTATTTATTTCAGCTTTTATTTATTTTATCACATTCCCAGTGGGTCAGAAGTTTACATACACTCAATTAGTATTTGGTAGCATTGCCTTTAAATTGTTTAACTTGGGTCAAACGTTTCGGGTAGCCTCCCACAAGCTTCCCATAATAAATTGGGTGAATTTTAGCTCATTCCTCCTGACAGAGCTGGTGTAACTGAGTCAGGTTTGTAGGCCTTTTTGCTCGCACACGCTTTTTCAGTTCTGCCCACAAATCTTCTATAGGATTGAGGTCAGGGCTTTGTGCTGGCCACTCCAATACCTTGACTTTGTTGTCCTAAGTATGCTTGGGGTCATTGTCCATTTGGAAGACCCATTTGCGACCAAGCTTTAACTTCCTGACTGATGTCTTGAGATGTTGCTTCAATAAATCCTCATAATTTTCCTTCCTCAGGATGCCATCTATTTTGTGAAGTGGACCAGTCCCTCCTGCAGCAAAGCACCCCCACAGCATGATACTACCACCCCCGTGCTTCACGGTTGGGATGGTGTTCTTCGGCTTGCAAGCGTCACCCTTTTTCCTCCAACATAACGATGGTCATTATGGCCAAACAGTTCTATTTTTGTTTCATCAGACCAGAGGACATTTCTCCAAAAAGTATGATCTTTGTCCCCATGTGCAGTTGCAAACTGTAGTCTGGCTTTTTTATGACGGTTTTGGAGCAGTGGCTTCTTCCTTGCTGAGCGGCCTTTCAGGTTATGTCGATATAGGACTCGTTTTACTGTGGATATACACTGGGGAGAACAAGTATTTGATACACTGCCGATTTTGCAGGTTTGCCTACTTACAAAGCATGTAGAGGTCGGTAATTTTTATCATAGGTACACTTCAACTGTGAGAGACGAAATCTAAAACAAAAATCCAGAAAATCACATTGTATGATTTTTAAGTAATTAATTTGCATTTTATTGCATGACATAAGTATTTGATACATCAGAAAAGCAGAACTTAATATTTGGTACAGAAACCTTTGTTTGCAATTACAGATATCATACGTTTCCTGTAGGTCTTGACCAGGTTTGCACACACTGCAGCAGGGATTTTGGCCCACTCCTCCATACAGACCTTCTCCAGATCCTTCAGGTTTCGGGGCTGTCGCTGGGCAATACAGACTTTCAGCTCCCTCCAAAGATGTTCTATTGGGTTCAGGTCTGGAGACTGGCTAGGCCACTCCAGGTCCTTGAGATGCTTCTTACGGAGCCACTCCTTAGTTGCCCTGGCTGTGTGTTTCGGGTCGTTGTCATGCTGGAAGACCCAGCCACGACCCATCTTCAATGCTCTTACTGAGGGAAGGAGGTTGTTGGCCAAGATCTCGCGATACATGGCCCCATCCATCCTCCCCTCAATACGGTGCAGTCGTCCTGTCCCCTTTGCAGAAAAGCATCCTCAAAGAATGATGTTTCCACCTCCATGCTACACGGTTGGGATGGTGTTCTTGGGGTTGTACTCATCCTTCTTTTTCCTCCAAACACCGGCGAGTGGAGTTTAGACCAAATAGCTCTATTTTTGTCTCATCAGACCACATGACCTTCTCCCATTCCTCCTCTGGATCATCCAGATGGTCATTGGCAAACTTCAGACGGGCCTGGACATGCGCTGGCTTGAGCAGGGGGACCTTGCGTGAGCTGCAGGATTTTAATCCATGACGGCGTAGTGTGTTACTAATGGTTTTCTTTGAGACTGTGGTCCCAGCTCTCTTCAGGTCATTGAACAGGTCCTGCCGTGTAGTTCTGGCCTGATCCCTCACCTTCCTCATGATCATTGATGCCCCATGAGGTGAGATCTTACATGGAGCCCCAGACCGAGGGGGATTGACCGTCATCTTGAACTTCTTCCATTTTCTAATAATTGTGCCAACAGTTGTTGCCTTCTCACCAAGCTGCTTGCCTATTGTCCTGTAGCCCATCCCAGCCTTGTGCAGGTCTACAATTTTATCCCTGATGTCCTTACACAGCTCTCTGGTCTTGGCCATTGTGGAGAGGTTGGAGTCTGTTTGATTGAGTGTGTGGACAGGTGTCTTTTATACAGGTAACAAGTTCAAACAGGTGCAGTTTATACAGGTAATGAGTGGAGAACAGGAGGGCTTCTTAAAGAAAAACTAACAGGTCTGTGAGAGCCGGAATTCTTACTGGTTGGTAGGTGATCAAATACTTATGTCATGCAATAAAATGCAAATTAATTACTTAAAAATCATACAATGTGATTTTCTGGATTTTTGTTTTAGATTCCGTCTCTCACAGTTGAAGTGTACCTATAATAAAAATTACAGACCTCTACATGCTTTGTAAGTAGGAAAACCTGCAAAATCGGCAGTATCAAATACTTGTTCTCCCCACTGTAGATACTTTTGTACCTGTTTCTCCCAGCATCTTCACAAGGTCTACAATGTTTTTTCTGAGGTCTTGGCTTATTTTTTTTCATTTCCCCATGATGTCAAGCAAAGAGGCACTGAGTTTGAAGTTAGGCCTTGAAATACATCCACAGGTACACCTCCAATTGACTCAAATGATGTCCATTAGCCTATCAGAAGCTTCTAAAGCCATGACATCATTTTCTGGAATTTTCCAAGCTGTTTAAAGGCACAGTCAACTTAGTGTATGCTACCAAATACTAACTTAGTGTATGTAAACTTCTGACCCACTGGAATTGTGATACAGTGAATTATAAGTGAAATAATCTGTCTGTAAACAATTGTTGGAAAGATTACTTGTGTCATGCACAAAGTAGATGTCCTAACCGACTCGCCAAAACTATAGTTTGTTAACAAGAAATTTGTGGAGTGGTTGAAAAACGAGTTTTAATGACTCCAACCTAAGTGTATGTAAACTTCCGACTCCAACTGTATGCACGCACCACTTTTCCGTAATTTATTTTTTAGAATTTTTTGAAACAAGTTAGTTTTTTCATTTCACTTCACCAATTTGGACTATTTTGTGTATGTTCATTACATGAAATCCAAATAAAAATCCATTTAAATTACAGGTTGTAATGCAACAAAATAGGAAAAATGCCAAGGGGGATGAATACTTTTGCAAGGCACTGTATATGCTTTGGTTAAGTGAATGTATCACTAGGGTTTATTAACACACATTATTTAAAATACCAGGTAATTGGAAATAGTACCGTAAAATGAAGCTCTGGTACTCAAAATATTGTGTGGTTCACATTCCCAACACAGGAACAAATAACGTGTATTTAACTTTTCTGTACTGAAATAATTTTAGTTGAAACATTTGAAATGCATATAAAAGTTAACTAATTCCATTAATTGAGCAGATAACGATGGAAAATAAAATTAGAAGATTTCAAGTGCTTGTTCGAGGATGAAAATGTAGCCAATGCTTTCCGAGTACTCCAGAGTCCATTTGCACATGCACGTTCACCCGTTCATATGTTGGTTTATAAATTGTTTTATTTTATATCCTTTTCACAGGCTCCTAATTGGAGCCTGTGAAAGGTCTCTTTATAGAAAAGAGAGAGGCCTGATGTAAGAACATCAGGTGTGTACTTTGGCCCTGTGTGTGTGTTCATTCACTCCCTTTCTCTGACCCTGACCGACTAGAAATGGAATTGACCCCCGAACCTAGTCACTGTGGCCTGAGGGAACCTCTAGTACCCTGGTATGGTGAGAGCGCATGTGTGTCCCTGTGTATGCGTGTCTGTTAGCGGTGAGCGATTAACCAACATTTTGGTTATTTCTCGTTTTTTAAACAACTAATTGACCGATGTCTGTTCAATTATTTGAATTCCATCTAGTTCATTTTTGTTTATGTGAGCTAAATGCGCAGTTTCTCTAGCGATAAATCAGATCAAGCCCCAACTGTGCGATGTAATAGTTTAGCGCAGAAAAGGTGGTAATTAACTACACTGAACCAAAATATAAACGCAACATGTAAAGTCTTGGTCCCATGTAGTTTCATGAGCTGAAATAAAAATATCACAGAAATGTTCCATACGCACAAAAAGCTACAGTGGGGAAAAAAAGTATTTAGTCAGCCACCAATTGTGCAGGTTCTCCCACTTAAAAAGATGAGAGAGGCCTGTAATTTTCATCATAGGTACACGTCAACTATGACAGACAAATTGAGGAAAAAAAATCCAGAAAATCACATTGTAGGATATTTAATGAATTTATTTGCAAATTATGGTGGAAAATAAGTATTTGGTCACCTACAAACAAGCAAGATTTCTGGCTCTCACAGACCTGTAACTTCTTCTTTAAGAGGCTCCTCTGTCCTCCACTCGTTACCTGCATTAATGGCACATGTTTGAACTTGTTATCAGTATAAAAGACACCTGTCCACAACCTCAAACAGTCACACTCCAAACTCCACTATGGCCAAGACCAAAGAGCTGTCAAAGGACACCAGAAACAAAATTGTAGACCTGCACCAGGCTGGGAAGACTGAATCTGCAATAGGTAAGCAACTTGGATTGAAGAAATCAACTGTGGGAGCAATTATTAGGAAATGGAAGACATACAAGACCACTGATAATCTCCCTCGATCTGGGGCTCCACGCAAGATCTCACCCCGTGGGGTCAAAATGATCACAAGAACGGTGAGCAAAAATCCCAGAACCACACGGGGGGACCTAGTGAATGACCTGCAGAGCTGGGACCAAAGTAACAAAGACTACCATCAGTAACACACTACGCCGCCAGGGACTCAAATCCTGCAGTGCCAGACGTGTCCCCCTGCTTAAGCCAGTACATGTCCAGGCCCGTCTGAAGTTTGCTAGAGTGCATTTGGATGATCCAGAAGAGGATTGGGAGAATGTCATATGGTCAGATGAAACCAAAATAGAACTTTTTGGTAAAAACTCAACTCGTCGTGTTTGGAGGACAAAGAATGCTGAGTTGCATCCAAAGAACACCATATCTACTGTGAAGCATGGGGGTGGAAACATCATGCTTTGGGGCTGTTTTTCTGCAAAGGGACCAGGACGACTGATCCGTGTAAAGGAAAGAATGAATGGGGCCATGTATCGTGAGATTTTGAGTGAAAACCTCTTTCCATCAGCAAGGGCATTGAAGATGAAACGTGGCTGGGTCTTTCAGCATGACAATGATCCCAAACACACCGCCCGGGCAGCGAAGGAGTGGATTCGTAAGAAGCATTTCAAGGTCCTGGAGTGGCCTAGCCAGTCTCCAGATCTCAACCCCATAGAAAATCTTTGGAGGGAGTTGAAAGTCCGTGTTGCCCAGCGACAGCCCCAAAACATCACTGCTCTAGAGGAGATCTGCATGGAGGAATGGGCCAAAATAACAGCAACAGTGTGAAAACCTTGTGAAGACTTACAGAAAACCTTTGACCTGTGTCATTGCCAACAAAGGGTATATAACAAAGTATTGAGAAACTTTTGTTGTTGACCAAATACATATTTTCCACCATAATTTGCAAATAAATTCATAAAAAATTCTACAATGTCATTTTCTGGATGATTTTTTCTCATTTTGTCTGTCATAGTTGACGTGTACCTATGATGAAAATTACAGGCCTCTCTCATCTTTTTAAGTGGGAGAACTTGCACAATTGGTGGCTGACTAAATACTTTTTTCCCCCACTGTAATTTCTCTCAATTTTGTCCACAAATTTGTTTACATCCCTGTTAGTGAGCATTTCTACTTTGCCAAAATAATCCATCCACCTGACAGGTGTGGCATATCAAGAAGCTGATTAAACAGCATGATCATTACACATGTGCACCTTGTGCTGGGGACAATAAAAGGCCACTAAAATATGAAGTTGTGTCACAACACAATGTCACAGATGTCTCAAGTTTTAAAGGAGCGCTCAATTGGCATGCCGACTGCAGGAAGGTCGACCAGAGCTGTTGCCAGAGAATTGAATGATCATTTCTCTACCATAAGCTGCCTCCAATGTCATTTTAGAGAATTTGGCAGTACATCCAACCGGCCTCACAACCTCAGACCACGTGTAACCACGCCAGCCCAGGACCTCCACATCCAGCTTCTTGACCTGCGGGATCGTCTGAGACCAGCCAACGGGACAGCTGATGAAACTGTGGGTTTGCACACCCGAAGAATCTCTGCACAAACTGTCAGAAACCATCTCAGGGAAGCTCATCTGCATGCTCATAGTCCTCACCAGGGTCTTGACCTGCAGTTCGGCGTCATAATTGACTTTCCCAGTTTCAACTGTACCAGGCAGATGGCAGACGTATGGTGTTGTGTGGGTGAGCGGTTTGCTGATGTCAATGTTGTGAACAGAGTGCCCCATTGTGGCGGTGGGGTTATGGTATGGGCAGGCATAAGCTACGGACAACGAACACAATTGCATTTTATCGATGGCATTTTGAATGCACAGAGATGTCGTGACGGGATCTTGAGGCCCATTGTCGTGCCATTCACCCGCCGCCATCACCTCATGTTTCGGCATGATGATGCATAGCCCCATGTCGCAAGGATCTGTACACAATTCCTGGAAGCTGAAAATGTCCCAATTCTTCCATGGCCTGCATACTCAGACATGTCACCCATTAAGCATGTTTGGGATGCTCTGGATCAACGTGTACATCAGCGTGTTCCAGTTCCCGCCAATATCCAGCAACTTCGCACAGCCATTGAAGAGGAGTGGGACAACATTCTACAGGCAACAATCAACAGTTTGATCAATTCTATGCGAAGGAGATGTGTTGCGCTGCATGAGGCAAATGGTGGGCACACCAGATACTGACTGGTTTTCTGATCCATGCCCCTACTTCTTTTGTTGTTCTTGGTATTTGTGACCATCAGATGCATATCTGTATTCCCAGATTTAATGAATTTATTTCAATTGACTGATTTCCTTATATGAACTGTAACTCAGTAAAATCTTTGAAATTGTCGCATGTTGCATTTATATTTTAGTTCAGTGTATAATGACCATAATCCATTGCGCGCCTACTTGTCCGGTCTGTGTTTCTTTTACGCCTGCTACGTAAAAGAGACAGAAGATTGCTGGATAGAGGGATAGAGAACAGTTGATTCAGGAGGCATCTCTACCTGAAAATACATGATCTAAGTGATTGATAGTTGGTATTCAGCAGTCATAAACGTAGGCCTTACTTTGAAGAACTACTAAAATAGTGATTTTGTCAGGCAGCAGATCTGTAGCGATGAGATGACTTGGAATGAAATAATAAAGTAATCAGATGAAACAAATGTAATATACACAACAACTGAAATATTTTATTAAAGTAAAGTTAATAAATGATGGTTAATAAGTGATAAGCAGTAACGGGCAGTCACTACCATCGTGGGACTTTTATAAATTGTGTCATTCTGTGTTGTTACAGCATTCAATCCACATAATGTATAGTGCATTTAATAAAAATAAAACAATTTTATATATATCCGACCATCAACCCTGGTGAGACAAAACCGTGACTCATCAGTGAAGAGCACTTTTTGCCAGTCCTGTCTGGTCCAGCGACGGTGGGTTTGTTCCCATAGGCGACGTTGTTGCCGGTGATGTCTGGTGAGGACCTGCCTTACAACAGGCCTACAAGCCCTCAGTTCAGCCTCTCTCAGCCTATTGCGGACAGTCTGCGCACTGATGGAGGGATTGTGCGTTCCTGGTGTAACTCGGGCAGTTGTTGTTGCCATCCTGTACCTGTCCCACAGGTGTGATGTTCGGATGTACCGATCCTGTGCAGGTGTTGTTACACGTGGTCTGCCACTGCGAGGACGATCAGCTGTCCGTCCTGTCTCCCTGTAGCGCTGTCTTAGGCGTCTCACAGTACGGACATTGCAATTTATTGCCCTGGCCACATCTGCAGTCCTCATGCCTCCTTGCAGCATGCCTAAGGCACGTTCACACAGATGAGCAGGGACCCTACTGGCCCCCCATGGGAATCGAACCCACAACCCTGGCGTTGCAAGCGCCATGCTCTACCAACTGAGCTACAGGAGGGCCATACAATGAAGTTATTTGGATTTTTACGAATTATCTTTGAAAGACAGGGTCCTGAAAAAGGGACGTTTCTTTTTTTGCTGAGTTTATATACAGTGAGGGAAAAAAGTATTTGATCCCCTGCTGATTTTGTAAGTTTGCCCACTGACAAAGACATGATCAGTCTATAATTTTAACAGTAGGTTTATTTGAACAGTGAGAGACAGAATAACAACAAACAAATCCAGAAAAACTCATTTCAAAAATGTTATAAATTGACTTGCATTTTAATGAAGGAAATACGTATTTGACCCCCTCTCAATCAGAAAGATTTCTGGCTCCCAGGTGTCTTTTATACAGGTAACGAGCTGAGATTAGGAGCACACTCTTAAAGGGAGTGCTCCTAATCTCTGTTTGTTACCTGTATAAAAGACACCTGTCCACAGAAGCAATCAATCAATCAGATTCCAAACTCTTCACCATGGCCAAGACCAAAGAGCTCTCCAAGGATGTCAGGGACAAGATTGTAGACCTACACAAGGCTGGAATGGGCTACAAGACCATCGCCAAGCAGCTTGGTGAGAAGGTGACAACAGTTGGTGCGATTATTCGCAAATGGAAGAAACACAAAATAACTGTCAATCTCCCTCGGCCTGGGGCTCCATGCAAGATCTCACCTCGTGGAGTTGCAATGATCATGAGAACGGTGAGGAATCAGCCCAGAACTACACAGGAGGATATTGTCAATGATCTCAAGGCAGCTGGGACCATAGGCACCAAGAAAACAATTGGTAACACACTACGCCGTGAAGGACTGAAATCCTGCAGCGCCCGCAAGGTCCCCCTGCTCAAGAAAGCACATATACAGGCCCGTCTGAAGTTTGCCAATGAACATCTGAATGATTCAGAGGAAAACTGGGTGAAAGTGTTGTGGTCAGATGAGACCAAAATGGAGCTCTTTGGCATCAATTCAACTCGCCGTGTTTGGAGGAGGAGGAATGCTGCCTATGACCCCAAAAACATCATCCCCACCGTCAAACATGGAGGTGGAAACATTATGCTTTGGGGGTGTTTTTCTGCTAAGGGGACAGGACAACTTCACCGCATCAAAGGGACAATGGACGGGGCCATGTACCGTCAAATCTTGGGTGAGATCCTCCTTCCCTCAGCCAGGGCATTGAAAATGGGTTGTGGATGGGTATTCCAGTATGACAATGACCCAAAACACACGGCCAAGACAACAAGTGGCTCAAGAAGAAGCACATTAAGGTCCTGGAGTGGCCTAGCCAGTCTCCAGACCTTAATCCCATAGAAAATCTGTGGAGGGAGCTGAAGGTTCGAGTTGCCAAACGTCAGCCTCGAAACCTTAATGACTTGGAGAAGATCTGCAAAGAGGAGTGGGACAAAATCCCTCCAGAGATGTGTGCAAACCTGGTGGCCAACTACAAGAAACGTCTGACCTCTGTGATTGCCAACAAGGGTTTTGCCACCAAGTACTAAGTCGTGTTTTGCAGAGGGGTCAAATACCTATTTCTCTCATTAAAATGCAAATCAATTTATTACATTTTTGACATGCATTTTTCTGGATTTTTTTGTTGTTATTCTGTCTCTCACTGTTCAAATAAACCTACCATTAAAATTATATAATTGTATAATTATACTGTCAGTGGGCAAACGTACAAAATCATCAGGGGATCAAATACTTTTTCCCTCACTGTATATATAAAAAACATTTAAAAAACTGTGATCCTTTTTTTAATAATCAAACCGATACCGAACAGACCTCAAAAAGTACTAAATCGCTCAGCACTACTGTCTGTTTATCGCTGTGATCCTGTGTGTCTGTGCATTAGTGTGTAAGTGTGTGCCTGTGTGTGTGTGTGTGTTACCTGGTCCTGTTGGTAGATGTTAGGGGGTCCAGGGGAGGTGAAGTCTCTCAAGGTGGGAGTTCCAGGGGTGTTGGGGAAGTCAGAGAAGCCTGACTGGCTGGAGTATCCTGGACCTGCTGGAAGAACAACACGCATATGAGGACACGTGTGTGTGTGTGTGTGTGTGTGTGTACAATTTTCAATTGTAACTAATAGGAGACAATGCACATAATTTGCAGTGTGAGCGCGTGTCTGTCTCCTCCCTACCTTGGCTGTTGTAGTCAGGTGTGTTCCTGCCCCCTGGTGGTAGACCCTGGTAGGGTGAGGAGGCTGGTCCCAGGGCAGCGATCATCTCCATGACGCTGGGCATCATCATGTGACTGGGGCTGACCGTCCGGCAGCGTTTCAACACCGGCCCGTCTGCTTCCTCCTTTATGTGGATATCTGGTTTGACGGGTACCGGCCTCCAGCCACACACTGGGTCAATGGTGATCTCCTCATAGTCCGAACTGAGGAGGGAAAAGGGGGAGAGAGAGGTTAGACAAGGAAGAGAAAGAGAATGCAAAAAAGATTTCAAGGGGCCCCTTTCAAGGACACCTAACTGTAGACCTAATTATGGTTAAGCTAAAGAATAACTAAATATGAACATAGTAGGGCAGGCAAATTCTGTTGCTTTTCATTCTGGACACTAGGTGGGAAAACCAGCGAGCAGTACTCCGGACCTCCAGGCTCAGATTTAAATACCCCTGTAGTAGGGGACAGACACACACTTACTTCTGTATGTATATTAGAATGCCCAGCATGTACTGGTCCACTTCTAGTCCTTCCAGCAGCGCCGTCTTACTGTTGTGGAGAAATACACATGGTCCGGATGACTAAAACACAACAGGTCTTTGTCTATGAGAAAGATAAGGCATGCTGAAAGATTATAGGTAAATTGTGGTGTTAACGTACTTGCACACAGGGCATCTCCAGGTCCCTCTCTCACAGTTCAACTGTAGGTACGACTCCAGGTCAAAACACTGCAGAGAGAGACACAGAAAGAGGTTTAGGGTGTGTGTGTGTGTGTGTTTGTCTCTCACCTGTATGTTAAGAGTGATGGTATGTGTGTGTGTGTGCGAGTAGGTGTGTTTTCACCTCTATGTGTGTGTGTGTGTGTGTGTGTGTGTGTGTGTGTGTGCCTGTGTGTCTAGTCTCTAACCTGTATGTGTCTACAGTCGTGTCCGCGTGCGGGCAGCTGGATGCGCCTGAAGGTGATAGGACATTTCAGGGAGACTTTGATTGCCGTCTGTTCCACACCGTCCTCTCCGTTCTGCCCTGGGGTCCCGGGGATGGTCCCACTACTGAAGTTCCTCTTAACTGAGGAGAGGGAGATTGGGGGAGGGAGAGAAAGAGAGAGGGAGAGGAAGAAACAAGAGAGCAGGGAAGAGAACAGGTGAGAATTGTGGTGAGAAGTCTTTATGTATTTCTGAGAACCAACCAGCCAGTCAGGTATGTGTATGTGTTCCACTCACTCTTAGTGACACAGTGCTCTGCAGGCAGTAGTCTCTTCTTCATTAACCCCTGAAGAACCGAGCGTACTGACGGCCTGTGGACCAGCTGCAACACAAACAGGTGGGACTGGAGAGAGCGGGGGTGAGAGAGAGAATTTGGATTACACACAGGTAAATATATCCTTTTCATGACAAGATAAAGATATCATGGGAAAGATGACATATTTTGGTTACTATCAAAGATCAGAACCAGATTGCAACCAAGATGAAGACCTAACAAAATGTCCTTATACAAACAGTACGCAACCTGACTATGACTTCATAAAGCATTTTTGCCTGTATGGTACTACTTACGCAGCAGCAGGCGGTGACGGTGATCTGGATGGTGTTGCGCCCCGGCTGACACACCTGCTTGAGGTAGAGGGGCTTGTGGGACGTCTTGTTGTCGCCCCTCTCGATGGTGAGCGGTGTGGCGTTCACACTCACCTGTAAGCAAGGACCAGACACCTACATGACAGACAGGTGAATGGAGGATCGGCTAACACGCTAGTCACAGTCGTCACACTGGGCTCAGAGTAGGAGTTCTGATCTAGGATCAGGTCCCCCCCCCTGTCCATATAATCTTATTGGTTATGATTCAAAAGGCAAAATTGATCGTAGATCAGCACTCGTACTCTTGAGACACTTTATGAACACAGTCCCTGGGCCACCTTTAGTATAGGGTGCAATATTGTGGAACGTTCAGATAGAAATACGTTGTGTAGAAAAGACATGCAGAATAGAGATGTAGAGTAAGGAATCATATCAGTTCTATTGATGGTATTTCTATCTAAAACATTCAGTACGTTGCACCCTCCTGAACGCGACCCTGTCTAACCAATGAAGTCCTCAACTGGCTAGCCAATCAAGTTCAGTCATCACCTTGCTAACCCAGATCTAAGGCTGGATCTCCACTCATGGCTTCATGACTGTCGTGGAAATTACCACTAAATACCCCAAAGTCAAGCTTAAATGAGTTTATGTTTTTTTCAAGCTAGCAGAGAGATTATAGACAAACAGCACTTCATGGGGAGGTTAGTCAGAAGTTCTGACGAGGTATTTCCCCCTCAGCATATTTATACTATCACTACGGGTTACACAAAGATAGCCAAGTGCATCCTTTCTCAGCAAAGCGTTTGCTCCCAGAGACCGGCTGCAGAGGAGGAGAACACCTGGCAACCACCGAGTCTGGGCATTCAGCCAATATTTCCACTCCCGCTGAGCCGACCTTGTAAGAGAAAACCTCAGACACCCTGTCTGTCTACAACAGGCGCATTTCTAAGTATGCAACAGGTCAAACATGTATGATAAGTGTGAGACACTGTTAACAGAAAGAGACACAGTAAAATTCCACTACAACTTCACCACTTGTATGGAGGGCTCCACACAGAGATGTAGGTGCATGGCACTTTATGCAAGAGTCAGTGAGAGCACTTGGGGGAGTGTAAACCCAGCCTAACCCATTCTGATAGGTGTGTGTAAATGCACATAGATCAGGTTGTATGTAAAAAAAACATCTAAAAAACAAAACACTTAGTAATATTGTGTTTTGTTTGATGTCGCATTTTCATCTGTGTGTGTGTGGACGTGTTTAACTATACTTGTGAGGACCAGAAGTCCCCACAAGAATAGTAAACCAATAAAAATTTGACCAACTGGGGGCATTTTGTTGGTCCCCACAAGGTCAAATGCTATTTCTAGGGGGTTTAGGGTTAAGGTTAGAATTAGTGTTAGGGTTAGGAGACGGGGTTAGTTTTAGGTTTAGGAGATGGGGTTAGTTTTAGGGTTAGGAGCTAGGGTTAGGTTTAGGGTTAAGGTTAGGTTTTGGGGTTAAGGTTAGGGTATAGGTTAGGGGTTAGGGAAAATAGGATTTTGAATGGGACTGAATTGTATGTCCCCACAAGGTTAGCTGTTTAAGACTGTGTGTGTGTGTGTATGTGTATTTGAGTGGGTACCTGTAAGTGCGATTGTACCTGTACAGAGGCGGGCCAGTTAGTGTTCATCTGTCTGTCCTCGTGGTGATAACACTTAAACTGCAGCTCCAGGTCAGGCCTAGAGGACATACACATGCAGTCATCAGATCCACACAGGCACACACAAATGCGGACGCATGAACGCGCGTGCACACACACCAAAACGGTCAATTAATAAATGTGGGAAAACTATGGTGTTAAAACACTGGATCACGTCACAGTAACGGCTGCTTTGATTGGCGGTGGGCTCTGACCTCATCATGAGGGTCTTGTAGACGGAGTCACGCAGCTGGAAGGCATGGTTGCTGACCGCCAGGTTGTGCTCCAATCGGAACGGCTCAAGCACCACGCCGTCGCGCACTGGGAAGGTCAGCCGCAGGTCGTCGCTAGGGTTACCTGGAGGGGGAGGGGAGATGAGGAGAGTATTTAACGTACGCATTCGGCCCAGGGTCCTCTTCATTAGGGAATGCAACAGAAAACATTTCAAAACATTTTGCAACTTAATATTTTTATTTTATTTCTTATTGGACAAGTCCCTTCCTGTTTCAGTCCTTTTTTCTTCCGTTTGCTGTCTAATGAACACGACTCAGGTCTGATCTCTATATATATTTCCATCAGTCCGTATCGCGGCTCTATTCAATCCATATCGCTTCAGCGATACAGATTGAATAGAGCCCTTAATAAAGGAGTGTTGTAGTAAGTGGGTCTCACCAGTGGGGAGCTGAAGGGAGTTGATGTTGGGCTTGACGTCGGGGCCTTGGGGAAGGTAGGGGGGCTTGGTGTCTGGCCCTGGCCCACCGGGGGAGAGGTAGGGGGGCATGCTGCCCGGTGTCATGGGAGGGGTGGGGTTACCACCCAGAGGAGAACTGGGGTATCCCGGCATCACACGGCTACCCTGCTGAAAGAGGGCGGAAGGGAGAGAGAATTTGAAACATAGAAAAACAACATCATACATTATATTATACAAGGCTAGGCCACAAAGATGTACAGTGAGGGAAAAAAATATTTGATCCCCTGCTGATTTTGTACATTTGCCCACTGACAAAGACATGATCAGTCTTTAATTTTACTGGTAGGTTTATTTGAACAGTGAGGGACAGAATAACAACAAAACATTCCAGAAAAACACATGTCAAAAATGTTATAAATTGATTTGAATTTTTATGAGGGAAATAAGTATTTGACCCCTCTGCAAAACATGACTTAGTACTTGGTGGCAAAACCCTTGTTGGCAATCAGAGGTCAGACATTTCTTGTAGTTGGCCACCAGGTTTGCACACATCTCAGGAGGGATTTTGTTCCACTCCTCTTTGCAGATCTTCTCCAAGTCATTAAGGTTTCGAGGCTGGCGTTTGGCAACTCGAACCTTCAGCTTCCTCCACAGATCTTCTATGGGATTAAGGTCTGGAGACTGGCTAGGCCACTCCAGGACCTTAATGTGCTTCTTCTTGAGCCACTCCTTTGTTGCCTTGGCCGTGTGTTTTGGGTCATTGTCATGCTGGAATACCCATCCACGACCCATTTTCAATGCCCTGGATGAGGGAAGGAGGTTCTCACCCAAGATTTGACGGTACATGGCCCCGTCCATCGTCCCTTTGATGCGGTGAAGTTGTCCTGTCCCCTTAGCAGAAAAACACCCCCAAAGCATAATGTTTCCACCTCCTTGTTTGACGGTGGGGATGGTGTTCTTGGGGGTCATAGGCATCATTCATCGTCCTCCAAACATGGCGAGTTGAGTTGATGCCAAAGAGCTCCATTTTGGTCTCATCTGACCACAACACTTTCACCCAGTTCTCCTCTGAATCATTCAGATGATCATTGGCAAACATCAGATGGGCATGTACAGTGGGGAAAAAAAGTATTTAGTCAGCTACCAATTGTGCAAGTTCTCCCACTTAAAAAGATGAGAGGCCTGTAATTTTCATCATAGGTACACGTCAACTATGACAGACAAATTGAGGAAAAAAAATCCATAAAATCACATTGTAGGATTTTTAATGAATTTATTTGCAAATTATGGTGGAAAATAAGTATTTGGTCACCTACAAACAAGCAAGATTTCTGGCTCTCACAGACCTGTAACTTCTTCTTTAAGAGGCTCCTCTGTCCTCCACTCGTTACCTGTATTAATGGCACCTGTTTGAACTTGTTATCAGTATAAAAGACACCTGTCCACAACCTCAAACAGTCACACTCCAAACTCCACTATGATCAAGACCAAAGACCTGTCAAAGGACACCAGAAACAAAATTGTAGACCTGCACCAGGCTGGGAAGACTGAATATGCAATAGGTAAGCAGCTTGGTTTGAAGAAATCAACTGTGGGAGCAATTATTAGGAAATGGAAGACATACAAGACCACTGATAATCTCCCTCGATCTGGGGCTCCACGCAAGATCTCACCCCGTGGGGTCAAAATGATCACAAGAACAGTGAGCAAAAATCCCAGAACCACAAGGGGGGACCTAGTGAATGACCTGCAGAGAGCTGGGACCAAAGTAACAAAGCCTACCATCAGTAACACACTACGCCGCCAGGGACTCAAATCCTGCAGTGCCAGACGTGTCCCCCTGCTTAAGCCAGTACATGTCCAGGCCCGTCTGAAGTTTGCTAGAGTGCATTTGGATGATCCAGAAGAGGATTGGGAGAATGTCATATGGTCAGATGAAACCAAAATAGAACTTTTTGGTAAAAACTCAACTCGTCGTGTTTGGAGGACAAAGAATGCTGAGTTGCATCCAAAGAACACCATACCTACTTTGAAGCATGGGGGTGGAAACATCATGCTTTGGGGCTGTTTTTCTGCAAAGGGACCAGGACGACTGATCCGTGTAAAGGAAAGAATGAATGGGGCCATGTATCGTGAGATTTTGAGTGAAAACCTCCTTCCATCAGCAAGGGCATTGAAGATGAAACGTGGCTGGGTCTTTCAGCATGACAGTGATCCCAAACACACTGCCCGGGCAACGAAGGAGTGGCTTCGTAAGAAGCATTTCAAGGTCATGGAGTGGCCTAGCCAGTCTCCAGATCTCAACCCCATAGAAAATCTTTGGAGGGAGTTGAAAGTCTGTGTTGCCCAGCGACAGCCCCAAAACATCACTGCTCTAGAGGAGATCTGCATGGAGGAATGGGCCAAAATACCAGCAACAGTGTGTGAAAACCTTGTGAAGACTTACAGAAAACGTTTGACCTGTCTCATTGCCAACAAAGGGTATATAACAAAGTATTGACAAACTTTTGTTATTGACCAAATACTTATTTTCCACCATAATTGGCAAATAAATTCATAAAAAATCCTACAATGTGATTTTCTGGAGAAAAAAAAATCTCATTTTGTCTGTCATAGTTGACGTGTACCTATGATGAAAATTACAGGCCTCTCTCATCTTTTTAAGTGGGAGAACTAGCACAATTGGTGGCTGACTAAATACTTTTTTTCCCCACTGTATATGTGCTTTCTTGAGCAGGGGGACCTTGCGGGCGCTGCAGGATTTCAGTCCTTCACGGCGTAGTGTGTTACCAATTGTTTTCTTGGCGACAATGGTCCCAGCTGCCTTGAGATCATTGACAAGATCCTCCCATGTAGTTCTGGGCTGATTCCTCACCGTTCTCATGATCATTGCAACTCCACGAGGTGAGATCTTGCATGGAGCCCCAGGCCAAGGGAGATAGACAGTACTTTTGTGTTTCTTCCATTTGCGAATAATCGCACCAACTGTTGTCACCTTCTCACCAAGCTGCTTGGCGATGGTCTTGTAGCCCATTCCAGCCTTGTGTAGGTCTACAATCTTGTCCCTGACACCCTTGGAGAGCTCTTTGGTCTTGGCCATGGTGAAGAGTTTGGAATCTGATTGATTGATTGCTTCTGTGGACAGGTGTCTTTTATACAGGTAACAAGCTGAGATTAGGAGCACTCCCTTTAAGAGTGTGCTCCTAATCTCAGCTCGTTACCTGTATAAAAGACACCTGGGAGCCAGAAATCTTTTTGATTGTTGAGGGGGTAAAATACTTATTTCCCTCATTAAAATGCAAATCAATTTATAACATTTTTGACATGCGTTTTCTGGATTTTTTTGTTGTTATTCTGTCTCCCACTGTTCAAATAAACCTACCATTAAAATGATAGACTGATCATTTCTTTGTCAGTGGGCAAACGTACAAAATCAGCAGGGGATCAAATACTTTTTTCCCTCACTGTATGGACACGGATGAAATTGTACATGAATTAATCAATTGTCAGTTAAACTCCAGTTAACTATTTTCAGACGAGCTGCATACGGCATAAGGGCAGACATATTGTGCGTTTGACGGACAATCATCTCCGTACATTATACGTCAACGGATGACTCGCATCGAAAAACATTTGTCTCAATCCGTAATTTCCGGACACAAAATCCCTGTGTGGCCTAATTAATAAATGTGCTTAATTTGGGTCCACAAATTACATTACATTTGCAAAGGACCCAAAAATTCCAAAGGTCATACGGAGGCCTGGATAATGTCATGGAAACAAAAAGCACCATCTCCTCCACACTGCCAAGGCACACACACACACACACACACACCAGGTTGGCTTACCGCAATGACAGCAGCCTGTGTGAAGGCATTGTAGCCTCCTGATGCTCCTGGTGGCATGTTACCTTGCTGCCCGTTATACTGCTGCTCCTGCTGAAACACACATACACATAAACAGGCAAAACAGATCCTAGATCAGCACTCCTACTCTTGAGACGCTTTGTGAATACAGGCCCTGGTCAGATTTGATGCGAGCTCCGTCTCTACACTACAAACATATGTGTCAGGGAGAAGTCTCTTTGGAGCCAGGTTCATACTAGCGGTGTGTTAAAAGGCTCTAGTCCACCATCAAAATCCTTTGAAATACACACGTTCCTAGCTTAAAGCCGCAATCAGCAGTATAAACAATAACAACGCATTTTTCCCAGCCCCTTTCGGTAAAAAGCTGAGGGATGGGCCTGGAGAAATGTAACCACTCAAATTCACAGACAGAGCTATAGATGATATCAAAATGATAGTTTTAACCATGTTGAGGCTCTATAGCATTTGTTTACAGACATTGGCGTAAAACAAGTTTATATTTTGGGTTCTGATGGGGTACAACAGTTGAACTAAGCCCATGGGGCATTTATAAGTCATATTCTTCAAAAATCAATGGGTACATACCATTAATTTATAAGTAAAAAATATTGATGTAGCAACTGCTGATTGCCCCTTTAACTAGTGTGTTTGTGTGTGTGGTCTCACTGTTTACCTTGTAGTACTGTGCAGGGTTGGGTGGACCTTGCTGGTACTGCCCCATGGGGGGCATACGCTGGTTGGGGTGGTAGGAGGGGGACTGGGGCTGGCGCTGCTGGGGGCCGGGGGGGTACTGGAGGGGCTGGCCACCGTGGTACGGAGACATCCCCCCTGAACCATACTGCTGCTGCCCTGGGAAACCCTGGGGGAGGGACGGAGGAGAGAGGGGGAGGGAAAGAGGAGAGAGGGGGAGGGACAGAGGAAAGGGGATGAGTGTGTGGCCACTAGTAAACAATTTATGTAAATTGTTAGCGTCTTAGTGTGTGTGTGTGCAAGCACCCATGTGTTTTCCAGCACTGTACCTCTGATTGGTAGGGGCGTTTGAGCCCTTGTTGTTGGCCTCCTGGGTAGCCTGGGTGTTGCTGGGACATCCTCTGGCCCTGGCCCTGGGAGGGGTGCGAGGGGTACCCCATGCCCCCCATGGAGGGGTGCTGCCCAGGCCGGGACTGGACCATCCCACTGGGGCTCATGCCTGGGGGGCCGCGGGGGCCACCCTGCTGGGGGCCCGGGTGGGACAGGAACTGGGTACTGTAGGAGGAGGGGCCTCCACCCATCTAAAGAGAGAGAGAAGAGAGAGAGAAAGAGAGAGAAGAGAGAGAGAGAGAGAGAGAGAGAGAGAGAGAGGGGAGAGAGACATGGTGAAAAATGCAGAGCACACACCTAGTGGCAGAATAGGGGTTCGAATTGAAGTCAGTTAATTCAGGAAGTAAATGGAAATTCAAATTCAAATATAGAAAAACAGGCTTATATTTTCAATGAATTCTCACCAAACTGAAAAGGAGAAGCTATTTATTTGAAATGTGTTTCACATTTTAAAATGTTAAATGCAAATCATGTGTGACTTCAATTAGAATTGACCCCAACCCTGATACACAATACTGTGACAGGAGACAGACACAGAGAGAGAGAGAAACACAGAGAGAGTGAGAAACACAGAGTGAGAGAGAGACTGTTAATATTTATTGTTTATTTCACTTTTGTTTACTATCTACTTCACTTGCTTTGGCAATGTTAACACACGTTTCCCATGCCAATAGCCCTTAAATTGAAATTGAATTGAATTGAAGAGAGAGAGAGAGAGAGAGAGAGAGAGAGAGAGAGAGAGAGAGACACACACACACACAGAGAGAGACACAGAGAAAGAGAGAGAGACACAGAGAAAGAGAGAGACACAGAGAGAGAGAGAGAGAGAAAGAGAGAGTGAGAGAGAGAGAGAGAGAGAGAGAGAGACACACACAGAGAGAGATACACAGAGAGAGACAGAGAGAGAGACAGAGAGAGAGAGAGAGACACACACAGAGAGAGACACAGAGAAAGAGAGAGAGACACAGAGAAAGAGAGAGAGACACAGAGAAAGAGAGAGACACAGAGAGAGAGAAAGAAAGAGAGAGTGAGAGAGAGAGAGACACACACAGAGATACACAGAGAGAGACAGAGAGAGAGACAGAGAGAGAGAGAGAGAGAGAGAGACACACACAGAGAGAGACACAGAGAAAGAGAGAGAGACACAGAGAAAGAGAGAGAGAGACACAGAGAGAGAGAGAGAGAGAGAGAGAGAGAGAGAGAGAGAGAGAAAGAAAGAGAGAGCGAGAGAGACAGGAAAGGATGGAAGACTCCCTGTAGGATTTACAGTGTGGTTTCTCCCTAGAGACAGAGCGTAGACATGTAAACAGTCTGCTAGAAGAGACTTACGTTCTCTCTCTAATCAAAGCCATGTCTCTGGAGTAAGTGTGTGTGTGTGTGTGTGTGTGCGTGGCAGAGCTAGTGAATGATATCAGCAACATTTCCACATTAAGTGGTCGGTGTTGATAATTTGGGGTTTATCGTCCCAACTCTAACATGCGTGCGCACACACACGGGGAGGCTGAGCCTCTTACCTGGCCATAGTTCAGTTCCTGGTTCTGCTTCTCCTGGATGGCAGCAACAGTAGCCGTAGCAGTGGCAGTCGCCGTGGCAGCGGCAGCGGCAACAGCGGCGGCAGCAGCCTGGGTGAAGTCAGAGGGAGGGCGTTGGCCCATACCTCCTCCGCCACCACCATTATTAGAGTAACTAAGATACAGACACAGACACAGACAGAGAGACAGAGAGAAAGAGACAAAATATAATTATTTGGAACTCACTCCTGAGGTCAAGCACTATAAACAATGGCATTTCCTTGATTCCATGCTTCCTCTCTCCTTTTCCAAACCCATTGGATGAGAAGGTCAGAGGGGAGAGACCTTCAACTAATGGGTTTGGAAAAGGAGGCGAAGAGGGAGAACGTGAGGAATTAATGAAATGCCGTTGAGATTCTCCCCATGTGTCTGACCGACTGAATGGACCCCTGGGTTGTGTTCATTCGGGCAATGAAAATTAACAACTTTAAAATATATATATTGTAATGGAAAAGACAAATGAGTGTTTCTGATTGGACAAGGGGTACGTCTAATTCATTAGAGCCCACCATAGCAAAATTGTTTTCAAACGAAAACGAGCGTTTCTTATGTTCAGGTAGTCCGTCCCTCTTTCAGTCTACTTTCTTCCATTTCGTGCCTAGTGAATATTTCACAGATATTACGTCCCCGTTTCACTCGGTTTTCTTCCGTTTCGTGCCCAGTAAACAAGACCCTGGTGAAGATATACCATACGAATAAGTCAAAGATGTTTACCTCTGTCCATATGGCGGGGCTTGGTTATAGGCGGTGTTGGGGCGGCCGTAAAGCCCTGGTTGTCCGTAGCCCTTATCACCGTAGCTCTGGTACTGGTGGCTCATACCGGGACTCATCCCCCCACCTCCACTGCTGCTCTGCATCATGTGACCTCCAGAGTTACCACCCGGACCCATGGGCGCTCCAAACACCTAGACGGGGGAAACACAGGAAGTGAGGTAGTGGAAACAGTAATGTGTTAGAGAAGAGGAAAAACGCCATGTGACATTCCAGACAGTCTGCAAAGCACTTATGCTTTACATATTAAACAATGAATGAATGTAGTTGGGCATCGGATTGCGATACCATTGATGTGGATTCTGATAGTTATACACTTCATTCAGGCCTTGTGAGTTTTGGTGGACAACTGCTATGTAGGCAGCCTGGAATGTGGCAAAAGAAATTTGCTCTCCTTGATAAATTAAGATAAAATAGATAGAAGGATGGGTGAGAAAAAGGAAGAAGAGGGAGGGAGGGCCATGATTGGCTGGTCGTTACCTGGCTGTGCGAGGGATTGGTCACGCCCCAGACAGTGGTTACCACGGAGAGTGCTCCTGGCTGTTGATTGGTGCCTTGTTGCCAGGAGGCAGAGTCATACAGGAAGTTACCGTCACTAAGGAAGACAGAGACAGGAAGCAAAGGCATTATGGGATGAATTCATGTACAGCAGTGGGGTGCATCTCAATAGTGACAAGTGGCTTCCTCTCCATCTGCACTGATCGTGAAAGACCTGGGCCTTGTGTATCTAGCGTGTCAGAGTCCAAGTGCTGTTTTAGGATCAGTTTTGCATTTTGCCCAATGCTGGAAGGGGGGCCTGAGTTTAAAACTTTAGGAACCCCTGCATTAGACTATTCGTTTGTTGAGGAGAAAAACTAGTGGGAGTCTTTGTAGGAGTTAAATGACTTGTGCCACAGCACATCACATCCTCAAGAGGCACTCCACAACATTTCCATAACAACAACAAAGCAGTCACTTAGAAACCAGTAAGGGCAGCCCAGCTGAGGAAGAGGAGGCTCCTGAGTGTGTACGTTTGTGTGTGTGTGTGTGGCTGAGGTTACCCTCCACTTCCTCAACTGAAATCACAGGATGTGAACTCGCTGGTACAGGAAACCAGCGCTCCAGCGCCAGGGCCAGCAGCAGCCAATGAGCACCCAGAGTCCCAGAGCCAAGCCAATAGCGGGAGCGGTGAGAGGTCAAAGCCAACCAAAAGCCAACTGACGGTTTGTCTGAGGACAATGCGCTCAGCACTCCCTCTCTGAGTCACTCAGTGTGTGTGTGTGTGTGTGTGTGTGTGTGTGTGTGTGTGTGTGTGTGTGTGTGTGTGTGTGTACCTGTGCGGAGTGGGAGGCAGACCGGGTTTCATGGAGTTGAGGGGGTTCATCGGAGGAACGGGGGGGTCAACGAGACCCTGACAGGCAGCCTAAGAGAGAGAGAGAGAGAGAGAGTTATTGAAATTGTATGTTATTTGGGTTGTTGTGTTCTTATTCTTTTGACCGTGTAATTATTTGTGTGATTATTCATAATGCCATGTATTATCGTTTCCTTGTTGTCAGCAATATCATGTAAATAAAGCTCATCGAGTTAAGAGAAACTGTGACTCATAGCATTGAACTGAAGCAGTGACTTCACCACCATCATAGCTAACACTCTCTCCCTCACACAGAGAGATACACACATTCACACAAGCTTACCTTCCTCTCCCTTTTAGCTTCTGCTCTGTCTGTCTGTCTGTCTGTCTGTCTGTCTGTCTGTCTGTCTGTCTGTCTGTGTGTGTGTCTGTGTGTCTGTGTGTGTGTGTCTGTCTGTGTGTCTGTTGTGTCTGTCTGTGTGTCTGTCTGTCTGTGTGTGTCTGTGTGTGTGTGTCTGTCTGTGTGTGTGTGTGTCTGTCTGTCTGTCTGTCTGCCTGTGTGTCTGTGAGAGAAAGAGAGAGAGAGAGAGAGAGAGTTAGCCTATTACTGCCTGGCATAATGGTTCTCATAGAAGGGAGGGGGAGGGGCAGGCAGCAGGGTCTAAATTCAGCTCTGATTTCTACAGAAATTTAAGAGAACAGCAAATTAGGAGGCTTCCTACACACACTCACTCCAGGGTTTCTGTTAGCCGGTAATAGCCGGCTTTTGGCCCCAAAAATATATGAAAAGCTGATAAATAAAATTACCACTGTCCAATTGTCCGGGAGAAGAAAATAAATCCCATTGTGAAAATGCATTTTTGCCTATTAATTGATTGAAATACCAGTCGATATAGCACCAGAGCTGCTGCTAGTTTGTTGCTGCTGGAGTGAAACATGCTTTTATAAGCCCAATCATTGCGCAATAATTCTAAATGCAATCACGTATTAAAAACACTTTGATGGCCATGATTGAAAAGAGCTACTATTGTTATTTCTCAACTGGTAATTGAAGCTCGCTTCCCATTCGCCATTCAAGTGCTTAGGCAAAGGTAGGCAGGCTTCAGCTTATCACACACCAATTCACACCATTTTGCGGAAGTATGCATTTTGAAAACATACCTACTTGTTTGAAACCTGAACGTTTTACTACATATTATGAGGCATGTCTTACCTTGCTTCAAAGTAGCCTAGACAAAATAAAACCAAACGTGCAGGCAATTATTGTATAGGCTAGAGACTGCCATATGCCATTGAAACCAGTATAGCCTATTTCTCTCATGTTCTATTGGTTTTCAAATCAACTTTATTTCATTGTCCAGTAGCCAAAGGCACAATCCTAGTCATATTAGCAACCGATGCTAGTTGTCCCACCTTTTAGATCTCCCCTCTTTCTAAATTGCTAACAGATATTTTCATCTACATCTCATGAAACCACTCGCATGTGCGGTGCGCTTTTGACAACGCTAATTGCATTACGTAACTAACATTTGTGCGTAGCCTACTTACTGCCTTGTGACAACACTTGTGCACACTGCTGCGGTTATGTGAATAAATAATAGTTTATCAACATTTTAAGCTAAACGTTCTGATCTGTTACATCAGACTCATTGCTTTTTACGTTTTTTTTTTAATGTAGCCTAGGCCTACTGGTTGGATGAATTTGGGATCTATCGTCCCACAACTGTCCAGAGTTTGTTTGGAATAGGCTTTTCTTCCTAGCACAGAACTGCAAGCTAACCAATAGAATATATACACTTTTCTACTATGGGGGATAGTAGGCCTACATTGATATAGGCTAGTGATTTCGCTGTTCGTTACGAGTCTTGTTGGCTGAGTAAAAGTAAACGTGGACAGTTATTCTAATCTCTTCCAATTGCGCATCAGAATTCGGTAAGAAGTACACCGGTTGCGTGTGTCTGGCGCTACATTTTACTCACAGAAATCCTGACACACACACAGCTCGTTAACGGCTGAGAGATCACAGGCTTTCAATACAGCTTCATCTCCATCACCTCACCCTCTCTCTCTCTCTCTCCATCCCGATCTCTCTCTTTCGCAGTAAATTACTCTTCATCTCAGGGTAAACTCCTGTGAGGGAAAAGTACTTAGTGGTGAATTTCAACGACACTCCGCTAACTGACATGATAACCAGACCGCACGCACGCGTGCGTCTGCCATCGCGCGCAAGGTAATTTTGTCCCCCCACACCAGACACGATCAAGAAACGCAGGTTGAAATATCAAAATAAACTCTGAACCAATTATATTAATTTGGGGACAGGTCGAAAAGCATTAAACATTTAGGGCAATTTAGCTAGCTAGCTTGCTGATGCTAACTACTTTGTCCTGGAATATAAACATTGGGTTGTTATTTTACCTGAAATGCACAACGTCCACTACTTCGACAATTAATCCACAGATAAAACTAGACTGGAGTGTGTCTTTCAAATTGCCCACGTGGGTAGATGCTCCTAAAAACCAATGAGGAGATGGGAGAGGCAGGACTTGCAGCGTGTTGAGCGTCACAAATAGAACAGAGTTCTATTTTAGCGCCTGGCCACGCAGACGCTCGATGACGCACGAGCAGTGTGGGTGCAATGATTGAATAACAAGTATGTGTACATTTATTTTGTAACGCTCACGCACGCGAAGCCTAGCAGTTAGAATAATAATAATATGCCATTTAGCAGACGCTTTTATCCAAAGCGACTTACAGTCGTGCGTGCATACATTTTTGTGTATGGGTGGTCCCGGGGATCGAACCCACTACCTTGGCGTTACAAGCGCCGTGCTCTACCAGCTGAGCTACAGAGGACCGTAGAACGTTGGGACAGTAACGTGGTTGCCGATTAAGGCAGCCCCCCGCACCTCTCTGATTCAGTGGGGTTGGGTTAAATGCGGAAGACATTTCGGTTGAATGCATTCAGTTGTGCTGACTAGGTATCCCCTTTCCCCAATTTCTAGCCAACATCGGTTTTCCTCTCCTCACAGAATTGGGTCAGACACCCCGCAGATTGAGCAGAGGAGTGTGTGTGTGTGTGTGTGTGTGTGATTGAGAGAGGGGGGAGGGGATATGTAGAGTGGCAGTTACCAGACAGACACCTTCTATATCGATATTAGTTCCCTGGCCATTTCCTATGAAAGGACCCATGAGCACCAACATGAAGTCTTCCGAGTGGCGCAGTGGTCTAAGGCACTGCATCGCAGTGCTAGCTGTGCCACTAGAGATCCTGGTTCGAATCCAGGCTCTGTCGTAGCTGGCCGTGACCGGGAGACCCATGGGGCGGCGCACAATTGGCCCAGCGTCGTCCAGGGTAGGGGAGGGAATGGCCGGCAGGGATGTTTGTAGAGCATGGCGTTTGCAACGCCAGGGTTGTGGGTTCGATTCCCACGGGGGGGCAGTATGAAAAAAAAAATATATATATATATATATAAAATGTATGCACTCACTAACTGTAAGTCGCTCTGGATAAGAGCGTCTTGTAAATGACCAAAAAAAAAAGACAATAAAATAAAAATTAGAAAAAATATATGTTCATAGGAGCATGTGAAATTGAAAGCTAAGAGTCCATTTTTTAAATATTTATTAAGGCATATATAAATGTTTCCACCATTTTCCACCCCAAAAATTAAGAATAAGCAAAGGCTTTGATTTCTGGTCAAACAGATGGAAAAGGGGTCTTAGAAAAAGTCTTACATATGTATTAGAAATATATCATAACACAATAACGTTGAAGTAAAGACCCCTGCCAACTAATATCAACAAGGAAAAATGTATCCAAACTAAATACACCTTCTGTAAGTTTAAGAAACATTGCCTTGCGCCTTGAAATTCCATTACCAAAAACCCACATTCTAATTTCTCTCCCTCATAAGGAGGGAGGATAATGAAAGTTCACAGAAGTACAGGTAGACCTATCAATTAGTTTGTGTTTATACTGATATATTTATGAATTATTAAGTGATTTAAAAACTCGAAATTCCGTTACCAATTTCCAACGAATCGGTAAGGGAATTGGTGCAATTTAATTGGCTACAATGGGAAATCAGCAAAGTACAGTACAGTAAAGAAAAGTATAGTTCAGCACAGTAGACAGCAGAGCACACTATAATGTACTGAACTATACTAGGGCTTTCGCGGGCTAAAATAAATTATTGGTGGACCAATAGTCATCTGTTCTTTCGACTAATCGACTGATCGAAATTTTAAAATGTGTATTTTTCCATAAATAGACACACCCTGTGTTTTAATGAAGTCAACTATATGTAGGCTACTAAGCTTGTCTGATGATTTTGTCACGATCGTTATTAGATGAGACAGACCAAGGCGCAGCGTGATAAGCATACATCTTTAATTAGTACTTAACACACGAACAAAACCAAAACAACAAACCAACGATACGTGAAGTCCTGAGGTTACACACACCAAACCTTTACGGATCAAGATCCCACAAACTAACTGGTGCCAACAGGCTGCCTATGTATGGTCCCCAATCAGAGACAACGAGCTACAGCTGTCTCTGATTGGGAACCACCCTGGCCAACATAGATCAACACGATCTAGAACAAAAACATAGAAAACTAAACAATGAAAATCCACACCCTGGCTCAACATTTAAGAGTCCCCAGAGCCAGGGCGTGACAGTACCCCCCCAAAGGCGCGGACTGCGACCGCGCCACACAAACACAAGAGGGTAGGGGCCGGGTGGGCATTCCGCCTCGGAGGCGGATCCGGCTCCGGGCGTGACCACCACCTTTTCTCCACCTCCCCGTTGCGCCCCTGGTCTGGTCTGGCCCCGCTGACTGGAGCTGGACCCGACGACGGTGGACCAAACCTTACCGGCTCCGGACTGGAGCCGCTGGCACCGGTGGAGCGGATTGCTCTGACTCCGGAGTGGAGCAGCTGACCGGTGCTGGCTGACCGGTGCGGACCGGGCTGGCGACGCGCACCACTGGCTTGGTGCGAGGGACAGGAACAGGCCGGACCGGGCTGGCGATGCGCACCACTGGCTTGGTGCAGGGAGCAGGAACAGGCCGGACCGGGCTGACGACGCGCACCACTGGCTTGGTGCGGGGAGCAGGACCAGGCCGGACCGGGCTGGCGATGCGCACCACTGGCTTGGTGCGGGGAGCAGGAACAGGCCGCACCGGGCTGATGACGCGCACCACTGGCTTGGTGCGAGGGACAGGAACAGGCCGGACCGGGCTGGCGATGCGCACCACTGGCTTGGTGCGGGGAGCAGGAACAGGCCGGACCGGGCTGACGACGCGCACCACTGGCTTGGTGCGGGGAGCAGGAACGGGCCGGACCGGGCTGGCGACGCGCACCACTGGCTTGGTGCGGGGAGCAGGAACGGGCCGGACCGACGATGCGCACCACTGGCTTGGTGCAGGGAGCAGGAACGGGCTGGAACGGGCTGGCGACGCGCACCACTGGCTTGGTGCGAGGGTCAGGAACAGGCCGGACCGGGCTGGCGACGCGCACCACTGGCTTGGTGCGCGGGACAGGAACAGGCCGGGCTGGACTGGGAACACGCACCACTGGCTTGGTGCGGGGAGCAGGAACAGGCCGGGCTGGACTGGGAACACGCACCACTGGCTTGGTGCGGGGAGCCGGAACGGGCCGGGCCGGACTGTGGAGGCGGACTGGAGGTCTGGAGCGGAGAGCTGACACAACCCGTCCTGGCTGAATGCCTATTTCCACACAATATGTGTGAGGCATCAGCACAGGACGTACAGGGCTGTGCACTCGTACTGGCACTACAGCATGTGGCACTGGCGCAGGATATATGGGACCGAGGAGGCGTACTGGAGGCCACGAGCGTTGAGCCAGCACACCCCGTCCTGGCTGCATGCCCATCTTAGCACGACACGTGCGTGGTGCTAGCACCGGACGTACAGGACTGTGCCGGAACACTCGCGGCACAGTACGTGGCTCCGCATAACACGGAGCCTGCCCAGTCTCACGCTTCCTAGCCTGAGTACGGGGAGTTCGCTCTGCTCTAACTCTAGGCTCCGCCAACCACCCTTTTAGCCCCCCCAAAAAAAATTATTGGGGCTGTCTCTCGGGCTTCCTCCTCGGCTGGTACCCTCTGCGTTGCCGCTGCTCCTCTCTGTAGCGCGCCTCCACAGTCTCTTCCCAAGTCCAGGATCCCTTCCCGTCCAGGATCTCCTCCCAAGTCCAGGCTGTCTGTTCCTGGACACGCTACTTGGTCCTCTTTAGGTGGGATCTTCTGTCACGATCGTTATTAGATGAGACGGACCAAGGCGCAGCGTGATAAGCGTACATCTTTAATTAGTACTTAACACACGAACAAAACCAAAACAACAAACCAACGATACGTGAAGTCCTGAGGTTACACACACCAAACCTTTACGGATCAAGATCCCACAAACTAACTGGTGCCAACAGGCTGCCTAAGTATGGTCCCCAATCAGAGACAACGAGCTACAGCTGTCTCTGATTGGGAACCACCCTGGCCAACATAGATCAACACGATCTAGAACAAAAACATAGAAAACTAAACAATGAAAATCCACACCCTGGCTCAACATTTAAGAGTCCCCAGAGCCAGGGCGTGACAGATTTAAGCACACTGTGATTAAATAATTAAGACACACAAATGACTCAAGAGGGAGCCAGAGATCAAGGTAGCCTAACCAGAAAAAGAAAATATAGATAAACAGTTCACGAACCACCTCCTCCTACTGCTGCTGGCCTTCACCGATTCTGCCATTAAAGGCTCTGCATGGTCAATCCGACATCTGCATTTGCCGTGCAGCATTTACGGTGATATGGCCTCTGCAGAAGTCAGGGCATTCATACTTCTTGCGTTTCGCCGAGCAGCACAGAGCTGTTGTGAAGGAAGTTGTCAAGGAAGTGAGTGTGTTTATACAAGACCTCCCGCCCTCATCTACCGTCAACCAATCATGTCAATGCGGAGCTATACAGAGCCCTCTGCACTGTAAACATTTTTGAGAGGCTCACGGTGATGCGGTACGGAGCTCAATTTGGCCTCTGTGTGCCGCCGGAGGCCCCGCAATTGCGTCACACCATTCATACTGCGCCTCTGACCACATTTTCAGATCAAGCCTAAATTGGCTCTTATGCTCCCGAAGTTGCCGGTAATAGGCTACACCAGGGGTCGGCAACCTTTTCCATTTGGAGTGCCAATTTATCTTGCCATAAATAAATAAATAAATAAAAATTGTAACGTGATTAATGAAAATTACATCGAAATGAAAATTACACACATTTAAAAGTAACTTCTATTGCCAACTATGTAAAATAGCCTACATAAAGCCAACAAACAAAAACATTGCAGCCTGCAGGTAGAAAATATCCTGATAAAAATAAAATCACATTTGCTAAGCATGGCCTGTCTGCAAGGAACTTGAAACTATCAATTTGGTCCAGCCAGCTTACGCTAACAAACTTGCAACATTGTATAAAATATTCTGGACCCTCAGAGTTTCCTGCGCCTCTGAGCTCCGGACAGACACAGCTGTATTTACGCAAGGGATAAGAAGTAATCAGGTAGACCTATTTTATGACATTTCCACCGGATCAGAGCATGACATTTTTTTCCCCTTTCAAGCTGAGTGGTTATGAAAGGGAGAGAGCTGGAAATATTTTTCTAATGGGCTACTTTGAGGAACTATTGTCATTCTCAATGGATGTAAAAACAGACTTAATTTACTTGCTGTTTAAAGTGAAGAAAAATTTACTTTGAGAAGCTTTACGGCTCATTAGTGGTGGTGAGTCAAGAAAATCAGAAATACAATACCATCAGATCCCCAAATGGGCACATTTATAAGTCTACATTTGCGCGCAGGCCAGGTAGCCTAGGCTTACTTCTATGCGTAATCAGGTGGGTGTCCTTACTCAACATTGACAGGAGCGCTCCAAACAAAACACAATTAATAAATTGACAACCTGTAAATGGAATGAAATAAACCAAAACTTGTTTCTCACAAGTTTAGGCTAGGTTGTGCGCTCTGCAAACAACGTGTCCACTATGACAATGACAACTGTAAAATACTACTACTACTACTACTAATAATAATAATAATAATGTATTGGATGCAGGGGCGCAACATTGTCCCCCCACATCATTCAGAATTTGCATTTTCTAACCTCTCTGGATTACAACCAAATTATGATAAATGTACTATATTACGTATTGGATCACTAAAAAATACAATTTGTACATTACCATGTAGTTTACCAATAAAATGGTCTGATGGTGATGTGGATATACTCGGAATACATATCCCAAATGAAATAAATGATCTCACTCCAATACATTTTAATAGAAAGTTAGCAAAAATAGATCAGACCTTGCTACTATGGAAATGTAAATACCTGCCTATTTGTGGAAAAATCACCCTGATTAACTCTTTAGTCTTATCCCAGTTTACCTATTTGCTTATGGTCTTGCCTACGCCTAGCGAACATTTTTTTAAATTATGAGAAAAAAAGATTCCATTTTATTTGGAATGGCAAGCCAGACAAAATTTAACTGGCCTATTTATATAATGAATATGAATTTAGAGGACAGAAATTATTAAATATTAAAAACAGACCTATCACTAAAAGCTTCAGTCATCCAAAAGTTATACTTAAATCCGAACTGGTTCTCTAGCAAATTAGTAAGATTGTCTCACCCCATGTTCAAGAATGGCCTTTTTCCCTTTATTCAGATTACAACCTCTCACTTTCAGTTATTTGAAAAGGAAAACATCTCCCAAATATCACTATTTCTAAAACGAGCCATAGAAAGTTGGTTGCAATTTCAATTGAATCCTCCAGAAAACAACAGAACAAATAATGCAACAAATATGCTAATTGTCAAAAAACCATTATTTTTTGAAAAAATGTTTTAAAAAGGGTATAAATCTTCGTAAATGATATCATAGGTAGGACTGGTGGAGTTATGTCGCACATGCAGCTAACAAAAACATATGGAAATGTCTGCTCTCACAAAATTACAACCAAATAATTGCAGCATTACCGCAAAAATGGAAGAGGAAAGTGGAATTGGGAAGAAGTAAGGAACTTGTCTGTCGGCCCTGCATTAAAGAACATAATTGGTTAAAGAAAATTGTGATAAATAAAAAAGTATACCAGTTTCATTTAAGGACCAAAGGATTGACAGCCGTCCCATATACAGTGGGGAGAACAAGTATTTGATACACTGCCGATTTTGCAGGTTTTCCTACTTACAAAGCATGTAGAGGTCTGTACTTTTTATCATAGGTAAACTTCAACTGTGAGAGACGGAATCTAAAACAAAAATCCAGAAAATCACATTGTATGATTTTTAAGTAATTAATTTGCATTTTATTGCATGACATAAGTATTTGATACATCAGAAAAGCAGAACTTAATATTTGGTACAGAAACCTTTGTTTGCAATTACAGAGATCATACGTTTCCTGTAGGTCTTGACCAGGTTTGCACACACTGCAGCAGGGATTTTGGCCCACTCCTCCATACAGACCTTCTCCAGATCCTTCAGGTTTCGGGGCTGTCGCTGGGCAATACGGACTTTCAGCTCCCTCCAAAGATTTTCTATTGGGTTCAGGTCTGGAGACTGGCTAGAACACTTCAGGTCCTTGAGATGCTTCTTACGGAGCCACTCCTTAGTTGCCCTGGCTGTGTGTTTCGGGTCGTTGTCATGCTGGAAGACCCAGCCACGACCCATCTTCAATGCTCTTACTGAGGGAAGGAGGTTGTTGGCCAAGATCTCGCGATACATGGCCCCATCCATCCTCCCCTCAATACAGTGCAGTCGTCCTGTCCCCTTTGCAGAAAAGCATCCCCCAAAGAATGATGTTTCCACCTCTATGCTTCACGGTTGGGATGGTGTTCTTGGGGTTGTACTCATCCTTCTTCCTCCAAACACGGCGAGGGGAGTTTAGACCAAAAAGCTCTATTTTTGTCTCATCAGACCACATGACCTTCTCCCATTCCTCCTCTGGATCATCCAGATGGTCATTGGCAAACTTCAGACGGGCCTGGACATGCGCTGGCTTGAGCAGGGGGACCTTGCGTGCGCTGCAGGATTTTAATCCATGACGGCGTAGTGTGTTACTAATGGTTTTCTTTGAGACTGTGGTCCCAGCTCTCTTCAGGTCATTGACCAGGTCCTGCCGTGTAGTTCTGGGCTGATCCCTCACCTTCCTCATGATCATTGATGCCCCACGAGGTGAGATCTTGCATGGAGCCCCAGACCGAGGGTGATTGACCGTCATCTTGAACTTCTTCCATTTTCTAATAATTGCGCCAACAGTTGTTGCCTTCTCACCAAGCTGCTTGCCTATTGTCCTGTAGCCCATCCCAGCCTTGTGCAGGTCTACAATTTTATCCCTGATGTCCTTACACAGCTCTCTGGTCTTGGCCATTGTGGAGAGGTTGGAGTCTGTTTGATTGAGTGTGTGGACAGGTGTCTTTTATACAAGTAACGAGTTCAAACAGGTGCAGTTAATACAGGTTATGAGTGGAGAACAGGAGGGCTTCTTAAAGAAAAACTAACAGGTCTGTGAGAGCTGGAATTCTTACTGGTTGGTAGGTGATCAAATACTTATGTCATGAAATAAAATGCAAATGAATTACTTAAAAATCATACAATGTGATTTTCTGGATTTTTGTTTTAGATTCCATCTCTCACAGTTGAAGTGTACCTATGATAAAAAAATTACAGACCTCTACATGCTTTGTAAGTAGGAAAACCTGCAAAATTGGTAGTGTATCAAATACTTGTTCTCCCCACTGTATATTGCAAAATAGTTGGGAAGAGATTTTTGACGTACCGATTCCATGGCATAGTGTTTTATGAACGAATACGCAAAATGACGCCGGATTCAAAACGTAGAATTTTTCAATTTCAATTACTACACAAAATTCTTGCTACCAATATAATGTTATTTATATGGGGGATACAATCTTCCCAGGTCTTCAGATTTTGCTGCGAAGAGACAGAATCATTAGATCATTTGTTTTGGTACTGTCCATTTGTAGCTTGTTTTTGGTCACAGGTCCAGAAATGGCTGAATGATTGCAATATTTACCTGGAGCTAACCTGGCAGATAGCACAACTGGGTGATCTGAAAAGTCATAGTCAAATCGATCAATAATATAATAATACTTTTAGCAAAAATGTTTATTTTCAATTTACAATCTGTAGAAACAATGAGAATAGAAGGGTTCAGAACATTTGTGAAACATTATAGTACAGTTGAAAAATATATGGCAAATAGAAATCCTAGATGGATGGTGTTAAGAGATAGATGGGTGGTGTTGAATGGAGCTGAAGGATGAGACTAATAACAACTAACAACAACAAGATATCTAATGTAAAGCATACTGTGTTCATAATAAGTATTTAGGTTGAGAGCTTTTGTGAAAGAGCACAGTTGGAAAGATATGGCATATAGAAGCAAACCGGATGGACATCATGAAAATGATCGGAGAGGTTGAGGGTAGAGGAAGTTCAGGAGTAAAAAAACTAACAAAATAGAACTATTGTAAAATTGACTGTGTCCATAAAATGTATATAGTATGTACAGTCGTGGTCAAAGGTTTTGAGAATGACACAAATACTAATATTCACAAAGTCTGCTGCCTCAGTTTTGATGGCAATTTGCATATACTCCAGAATGTCATAAAGAGTGATCAGATGAATTGCAATTAATTGCAAAGTCCACCTTTTCCATGAAAATGAACTTAATCCCTAAAAACATTCCCACTGCATTTCAGCCCTGCCACAAAAGGACCAGCTGCCATCATGTCAGTGATTCTCTTGTTAACACAGGTGAGAGTGTTGACGAGGACAAGGCTGGAGATCACTCTGTCATGCTGATTGAGTTAGAATAACAGACTGGAAGCTTTAAAAGGAGGGTGGGTGCTTGAAATCATTGTTCTTCCTCTATTAACCATGGTTACCTGCAAGTAAACACGTGCCGTCATCATTGCTTTGCACAAAAAGGGCATCACAGGCAAGGATATTGCTAGTAAAATTGCACCTAAATCAACCATTTATCAGATCATCAAGAACATCAAGGAGAGAGGTTCAATTGTTGTGAAGGCGTCAGGGCACCCAAGAAAGTCCAGCAAGCGCCAGGACCGTCTCCTAAAGTTGATTCAGCTGTGGGATCGGGGCACCACCAGTGCAGAGCATGCTCAGGAATTGCAGCAGGCAGGTGTGAGTGCATCTGCACGCACAGTGAGGCGAAGACTTTTGGAGGATGGCCTGGTGTCAAGAAGGGCAGCGAGGAAGCCACTTCTCTCCAGGAAAAACCTCAGGGACAGACTGATATTCTGCAAAAGGTACAGGGATTGGACTGCTGAGGACTGGGGTAAAGTCATTTTCTCTGATGAATCCCCTTTCCGATTGTTTGGGGCATCCGGAAAACACCTTGTCCGGAGAAGACAAGGTGAGCGCTACCATCAGTCCTGTGTCATGCCAACAGTAAAGCATCCTGAGCCCATTCATGTGTGGGGTTTCTTCTCAGCCAAGGGAGTGGGCTCACTCACAATTTTGCCTAAGAACACAGCCATGAATAAAGAATGGTACCAACATATCCTCCGAGAGCAACTTATCCCAACCATCGAAGAACAGTTTGGTGACGACCAATGCCTTTTCCAGCATGATGGAGCACCTTGTCATAAGACAAAAGTGATAACTAAGTGAACAAAACATCGACATTTTTGGGTCCATGGCCAGGAAACTTCCCAGACCTTAATCCCATTGAGAACTTGTGGTCGATCCTCAAGAGGCAGGTGGACAAACAAAAACACACAAAAACACACAAATTCTGACAAACTCCAAGCATTGATTACGCAAGAATGGGCTGTCATCAGTCAGGATGTGGCCCAGAAGTTAATTGACAGCATGCCAGGGCGGATTTCAGAGGTCTTGAAAAAGAAGGGTCAACACTGCAAATATTGACTCTTTGCATAAACTTAATGTAATTGTCAGTAAAAGCATTTGACACTTATGGAATGCTTGTAATTATACTTCAATATACCATAGTAACATCTGACAAATATATCATAACACTGAAGCAGCGAACTTTGTGAAGACCGATACTGGTGTCATTCTCAAAACTTTTGACCACGACTGTAAAAGCAGGAAGTAGAGGCCTAAGCGTTGTTGTTACATAAAAAATAAATAATTGTAAACATTTAAGTCATTTAGCAGACGCTCTTATCCAAAGCGACTTACAGTTAGTGAGTGCATACATTTTTCATACTGTTCACTAGTTTACTCCAAATTAGGGAAGGGGTGGTGGGGTTGGATAGTAATTAAGGGAAATATACAGTGGGGAGAACAAGTATTTGATACACTGCCGATTTTGCAGGTTTTCCTACTTACAAAGCATGTAGAGGTCTGTAATTTTTATCATAGGTACACTTCAACTGTGAGAGACGGAATCTAAAACAAAAGACCAGAGAGCTGTGTAAGGACATCAGGGATAAAAGTGTAGACCTGCACAAGGCTGGGATGGGCTACAGGACAATAGGCAAGCAGCTTGGTGAGACGGCAACAACTGTTGGCGCAATTATTAGAAAATGGAAGAAGTTCAAGATGACGGTCAATCACCCTCGGTCTGGGGCTCCATGCAAGATCTCACCTCGTGGGGCATCAATGATCATGAGGAAGGTGAGGGATCAGCCAAGAACTACACGGCAGGACCTGGTCAATGACCTGAAGAGAGCTGGGACCACAGTCTCAAAGAAAACCATTAGTAACACACTACGCCGTCATGGATTAAAATCCTGCAGCGCACGCAAGGTCCCCCTGCTCAAGCCAGCGCATGTCCAGGCCCGTCTGAAGTTTGCCAATGACCATCTGGATGATCCAGAGGAGGAATGGGAGAAGGTCATGTGGTCTGATGAGACAAAAATAGAGCTTTTTGGTCTAAACTCCACTCGCCGTGTTTGGAGGAAGAAGAAGGATGAGTACAACCCCAAGAACACCATCCCAACCGTGAAGCATGGAGGTGGAAACATCATTCTTTGGGGATGCTTTTCTGCAAAGGGGACAGGACGACTGCACCGTATTGAGGGGAGGATGGATGGGGCCATGTATCGCGAGATCTTGGCCAACAACCTCCTTCCCTCATTAAGAGCATTGAAGATGAGTGGCTCCGTAAGAAGCATCTCAAGGTCCTGGAGTGGCCTAGCCAGTCTCCAGACCTGAACCCAATAGAACCCCTCCCCCTCCCTCCCCCCAGCTTGTCATAACACTCAAATGCATTAAGGAAAGAAATTCCACAAATTAACTTTTAAGAAGGCACACCTGTTCATTGAAATGCATTCCAGGTGACTACCTCATGAAGCTGGTTGAGAGAATGCCAAGAGTGTGCAAAGCTGTCATCAAGGAAAAGGGTGGCTACTTTGAAGAATCTCAAATATAAAATATATTTTGATTTGTTTAACACTTTTTTGGTTACTACTTGATTCCATATGTGTTATTTCATAGTTGTGAGGTCACTATTATTTCTACAATGTAGAAAATAGTAAAAATAAAGAAAAACCTTGGAATGAGTAGATGTTTTCAAACGTTTGACTGGTACTGTATACACTACCGGTCAAAAGTTTTAGAACACCTGCTCATTCAAGGGTTTTTCTTTATTTTTATTGCTGACTAAGAAAAATCTCAGTCGACCAACAGCATATCGACCAAATTATCGACCAGTCGATTAAATGGAGTCAGCCCTAAACTCTACGTTACTGAACTCTACTGTTCGTTATTCTGTTGTGCTGTACTGTACTTTGATGTCCAAACTTGTGAAGCAGACGTCTATGATTGATTCAGATTTGGTCCGGAACAAACTAATTTGGTCTTGTTTGGGGCAGAGCTCATAAAAAGAATAGCCAGTGTGTAGAATAATACCCTAATATGCAAAGTAGGATATTGCGTATTTCTACCTTTTGTGTACCTATTTTGGATACATCACCATAAAGAGAACGACATTCATATCCATAATTATGTACTTCTGTGTAGTACAGATCAGGGACACATGATGAAATTCCATTACCGGAATTCCATTACTGTAGTTCAATAATCAAGAGAGATTTTTTCAAAGTCATTGTGTCATGTGCTGGTTCTAATCCCCGAGCCGACTAGGTGAAAAATCTGTCGATGTGCCCTTGAGCAAGGCACTTAACCCTAATTGCTTCTGTAAGTCGCTCTGGATAAGAGCGTCTGCTAAATGACTAAAATGTAAATGTCATAGCCGACATCCCATTCTTTCTGCAGACATCATTGAATCTTAATTCGTAGCAGATATTTTATTTTATTTTATTGTCGTGTACACCCAAAAATTATTTTACTGAAATTCCAGTAAATATGTTTAACATTTTCAGTAGAAAAATTGTTAAGAAGTGTCATTCTGCATAGAGTTGTATGGTTTGTTAAACTTTGAAATCAATGTTTTTTGTTTGGCATACATTTTATGTGAAAAAAGCGGAATCTCAGAGCAATTCTGTGACCGTGGAATTGCCCCCCTTCAACCTTGTGTGTGAGAGTGTGTGCGCGCGTGTGTTTGTGAGGGAATAGTAGCGCAGACAGTTCCAGCGCTGTGATGAACAGAACACACTGTTCTCTCTCCTTCCCCCTCTCCTCGCAAACCAAAACACCACCTGACCGTCCAACCACTGCCTCTTGTTTTCCCTCCTTAATAGACAACGTGTGCGCCGCCGTAAGCTGCATCACTGCTGTCTGTGGGGGTTTTGCATGGAGACAGAACAGCTACATGTGTCAGAGAGGAAGTCCCACCCACATCTGACTCACTGACAGAGCCACACGCACACTCAGACAGGATATTATAGATATTCAAACCTATCTGTCACTCAGTGTGAGTACAGCTACTTGCAGCAGTCAGTCCTCCATACACTCAATTCATTCACTCATCTGGAGCACTTAAATTGGGTCTCTTATGAATGTAACTACGTATCTAAGGGTATGCAGCCGGTGGAAAGGCAATCAGAAATGACCATCGGTGACCTCAGAACACTGATACACACCCCCTGCCCCCTCTTACGGCATGTGCACTAGGGTTGAATGTCGGGAACTCGGTTACCGAGATTTACCACCCAAAACCACTCCCTTTTCCCGGGATAAATAACTGAGAAAACTGTAAATTCTAATAAATTATTTATATGAGCAGCATGACGTGAAATGGAACTGTTAAATGATATGCAATGCCTAAATCTAGCTTTTCTTCTGCTGTTTCTCTACGTGATGAATCATCAACGCCCAGGGTGGGGAAAAACAGCCCATCGGAGTTTGGAGCGCAGTTCACAATGCATGTAGACCTATCATGGTAACTTTCTTTCTTGTGACAGGTAGGCCTACATTTGTTGCAGAATAGCCTATGCTACACTAATATAAAGACCGAATGCAAGTCTTTACACATCTCCATCTGGCTTTCAGGGGTCACCTTATTTTTTAATTGTAAAGATTTTTTATTTTTTTTATTGCAGTTTTAAATACCTATCACTCGAATATTGTTGCTTTAGATCACTGCACGCGCGAGCAGTCTCTCTCCATCAATGCCATTCAAATTGCATCCAAACTAGATCATCCTCTTCAAGATTGATAGGCCTATATTTAGATGTCCTATATAAATCCAATGCAGTACTAGCCTTAAATATAGCTAATGAATGATGGGTTATGCATAAGCTTTTAACTTATAGCCTCTGTCTCCTGCGCAACACGCATGCACCTGTGCTCCGCTGGCCTGTTTCCTTAAAAAAAAAAACACACTCCTTAGCTCTAGAAGTCCCATGCAGGAAAAGCGACATTAGAATAGCTTGCTGGACATCATTTTCTTTGCATTTATTATACCAATAGACTATTTGAAGAGGGACGCAAGTCCTTGTTTGCTGAATGTTAAATACAGCAGGCAACAGAACTCACGGGTCGTTTGAAAGACGATGGTAGGCTACAGCAGTTATTTATTCAGACCTAAAACCATTCAATATTCATGATGTGAAAGCCTTCTGCATCTAATTCAAGTCCTATATTATTCAAACATGTCATGAGAATGATGAAGACAATGAGAGAAAGAGGTGGTAGGCGAATAACATTTGGGGAAATATTATGAAATACACACACACAGTGCATTTGGAAAGTATTCAGACCCCTTCTCCACATTTTCTTACGTTACAGCCATATTCTAAAATTGATTAAATAAATGAATTGTTGTCCTCACCTACACACAATACCCTATAATGACAAAGCGAAAACAGGTTTTTAGATAGTGTTATTTATTTTAGAATTAGGCTGTAACATAATAAAATGTGGAAAAAGTCAAGGGGTCTGAATACTTCCAAATGCACAGTATAGACAGTACCAGTCAAAAGTTTGGACACACCTACTCATTCAAGGGTTTTATTATTTTTACTATTTTCTACATTGTAGAAGAATAGTGAAGACATCAAAACCCCAAAAAATGTTAAAACAAATCGAAATGTTATATTATAGATTCTTCAAAGTAGCCACCCTTTGCCTTGATGACAGCTTTGCACACTTTTGTCATTCTCTCAACCAGCTTCACCTGGAATGCTTTTCCGACAGTCTTGAAGGAGTTGCCACATATGCCTAGCACTTGATGGATGCTTTTCCTTCACTCTGCGGTCCAACTCATCCCAAACCATCTCAATTGGGTTGAGGTCGGGTGATTGTGGAGGCCAGGTCATCTGATGCAGCACTCCATCACTCTCCTTCTTGGTAAAATAGCTCTTACACAGCCCGGAGGTGTGTTGGGTCATTGTCCTTTTGAAAAACCAATGAGTCCCACTAAGCGCAAACCAGATGGGATGGCGTATTGCTGCAGAATGCTGTGGTAGCCATGCTGGTTATGTGTGCCTTGAATTCTAAATAAATCAGTGTGTTCAGACCCCTTGACCTTTTCCACATTTTGTTACGTTACAGCCTTATTCTAAAATTGATTAAATTGTTCCCCGCCCCCATCAATCTACACACAATACCAAAGCAAAAAAAATTGAAATGTTTGTACATTATTTGAAAATAAAAACGGAAATATCACATTTACCTAAGTATTCAGACGCTTTACTCAGTACTTTGTTGAAGCACCTTTGGCAGCGATTACAGCCGAGTGTTCCCGGGTATGACGCTACAAGCTTGGCACACCTGTATTTGGGAACTTTCTCCCATTATTTTCTGCAGATCCTCTCAAACTCTGTCAGGTTGGATGGGGAGTGTCGCTGCACAGCTATTTTCAGGTCTCTACAGAGATGTTCGATCGGGTTCAAGTCTGGCTGGGCCACTCGAGGACATTCAGAGACTTGTCCCGAAGCCACTCCTGCATTCTCTTGGCTGTGTGCTTAGGGTCGTTGTCCTGTTGGAAGGTGAACCTTCACCCAGGTCTGAGGTCCTGAGCACTCTGGAACAGGTTTTCATTAAGGATTTCTCTGTACTTTACTCCTTTCATCTTTGCCTCGATCCTGACTAGTCTCCCAGTCCCTGCCGCTGAAAACCATCCCCACAGCATGAGGCTGCCACCACCATGCTTCACCATAGGGATGGTGCCAGGTTTCCTCCAGACGTGACACTTGGCATTCATGCCAAAAAGTTCAATCTTGGTTTCATCAGACCAGAGAATCTTGTTTCTCATGGTCTGAGAGTCCTTTAGGTGCCTTTTAGCAAACGCAAAGCAGGCTGTCATGTACCTTTTACTGAGGAGTGGCTTCCGTCTGGCCACTCTACCATAAAGGCCTGATTGGTGGAGTGCTGCAGAGATGGTTGTCCTTCTTGAAGATTCTCCCATCTCCACAGAGGAACTCTGGAGCTCTGTCAGAGTGACCATCGAGTTCTTGGTCACCTCCCTGACCAAGGTCCTTCTCCCCAGATTGCTCGGTTTGGCTGGGCGGCCAGCTCTAGGAAGAGTCTTGGTGGTTCCAAACTTCTTCCATTTAAGAATGATGGAGGCCACTGTGTTCTTGAGGACCTTCAATGCTGCAGACATTTTTTGGTACCCTGCTGCAGACATTTTTTGGTACCCAATTGTGGGACCTTATATAGACAGGTGTGTGCCTTTCCAAATCATGTTCAATCAATTGAATTTACCACAGGTGGACTCCAATCAAGTTGTAGAAACATCTCAAGGATGATCAATGGAAACAGGATGCACCTGAGCTCAATTTCGAGTCTCATAGCAAAGGGTCTGAATACTTCGGCGCATGTGACAAATAACATTTGATTTGATGACTTTTGACCTGTCCTCTGCCCCCAGCCTGACCTCAGATGAGATTGTGCTTATAGCCGATCTCAACATAAAGCTCCCTTTTGTTCCTGCTGTACAGTCCAGTGCCCCCGTTAACACCTCTCTACTACAGTAAACCACTGTTCTCTCACCCTCTCTCTCCGTTTGTCTTTCTCCCTCTCGTTCTCTCCCTCCCCATGCCAAGGTCAGACAATGTGTTTACTGCTCGACACCAGGGTGGTATTCATTAGGGCACACCGTAGAAAAGCGCTTCAAAACGTTGTGCAATGGAAAACGTGAACAAGCTATTCTTATTGAACAAGTTGAGATAGTACCTCCCCATTTTCTTCCATTTTGTGCCTAATTAATAGGACCCAGGGCTGAAAAACACACTGATGGATTCCCCCCATCTGTGCCCCTACTGCTCTGCTGGCTGTAAATGGAAAACTTGGCTCTGGTTCATGACCGGTGCTACTCTGTTTATTATCTATGCATAGTAACTTTCCATCTAACTACATGTACATATAACCTCAATTACCTCAACTAACCTGTGCCCCCGCACATTGACTCTGTACCGGTACCACCTGTATATAGCCTCGCTACTGTTATTTTACTGCTGCGCTTTAGTTATTTTTCTAACTTATCAATTTTTTACTTAACACTTATTTATCTTAAAACTGCATTGTTGGTTAAGGGCTTGTAAGTAAGCATTTCACTGTAAGGTCTACACCGGTTGTACTCTGCACATGTGACAAATACAATTTGATTTGATGGCATGACTTGCTAATTGATGTTGTGTATCAACAGTCCAAACATACACTTTTATACAACCAGTGTCCCAAACTCCCACAGCAGTGGTTTGGGCCGTATTCACAAAGTGTAGAGTGCTGATCAAGGATCAACCCATCCCTTCCTAATAATTATCATCAAATAGGCTAAACTGATTCTAGATCAGCACTCCTACTCAGACGCTTTGTGAGAGAAGGCCATGGCTGGTCTTCAAACCTAGTCCTTGAAGGTTACATGGTGTGCAGGCTTTTGTGCCAGCCCAGCATTAACACATACACCTGATTCCAAAAATCCACGGATCATCTAGACCTTAATGAGTTGAATTAGTTGTGTTACTATTGAGCTGGTACAAAAGCCTGCCCACCCTGTAGCTTGCCATAACCGGGAATCTCTCTCTGCCTGCCAGCCCATCTGTAGAGTGGCTGTAGTGGGCTCAAAGCCCTATGAATGGACTCCTTTGACTGTCACCTACCAGACCAGCAGGACAGGTTTAGGTGGCTTTCACTCACTGAGAGGAGGATGAAGGAGTGTGGAAGGGGAAGATAGACCAAGTGGAAAGGGAAGTTTGTCTACTTCTTACCTCTCACACTCACTTTCTTGCTACAGTGCCACTGTACCATCTATAAACATTTATTTGCAAACCTTCAATCACCAGAGCTTGTAAACGTTATCATCATACGCGCGGGTGTGGATTTACATTAAAAAGGTGCTACACATTGGATTTTCTTTATAGAATTTTTGCATTGTAATTTCAGAAAATGTCCATAATATATACATTTTACATTACATTTTAGTCATTTAGCAGACGCTCTTATCCAGAGCGACTTACAGTTAGTGAGTGCATACATTATTATTATTAATTTTTTTCATACTGGCCCCTATCTGGTGCTAATAGTGGAACAATAGTGTTGCACACTACTACTTACCCGCCAGTGTTGTGGTTGGCTGTGATATTTGCTTATTGATTTCTCCCGCCGCAGCGGAATCTGTTGTCAAACTGGAAAAGCTGTTCTGACTTGGTGGCTGTGTTATCTAGTGGAAATCGCTCATTTTCTGGTTGCTAAAATTCTACACTGTTCGCTCAATTTCAGTTTATGTGAGGAGAAAACAAGCACTGAATAGTGTATGGATCATTGTACCATCTAAATCACTGTGAAATATATTTTCAATAACAAACAAAAAAATCATTTTTACAGCTGTTTGAAGCTGGTGGACCAAAACCGCTGTTTGAAGCTGGTGGACCAAAAACCAAAGTAACTTTTGTTTTGGTCCACCAGCTTCAAACATCTGTAAAAACGATATTTTCTGTTATTGAAAAGATATTTCACAGCGATGTAGATGGTATAATGATTCCTTACACTATTCACTGCTCGTTTTCTCACATATACTGAAATTGAGCGAACCATGTAGATTTTTTGCAACCAGGATATGATAGCTATTTCCACTAGAAAACACACCCACAAAGTCAGAACAGCTTTCCCATTTTGACAACAGATGCCACTCCGGTGGGAGAAATCAATAGGCAAATATCACAGCCAATCACAACACTGGCTGGTAAGTAACACTGTGAAACACTAGCGTTCCACTATTAGCGCCAGATATATTATGGACATTTTCTGAAATGACAAAGGAACAAATATTTTTAAATCCTATGTGTAGCACATTTAAGGTCTGAAAGGCACTTGCCCATTTTTGGTTATAGAATATTATTAGTATTCTGGAGTTTCTGCACCTAAATATAAACAGTGCCAGCACTCAAAATGAGTATGCACTTATTTCAGTCCAAGTCAAGCATTGAGCAGAAGGTTATACAGTATGATTGTGATGCAAGTCAAATGTGCCTCAATGACTATTAATTAATAAATGACTTATCATAAATTCACTTTCAAAGGCAATCCCCCAAAGAGGAACAGGGATGCTACAGGTCGGTAACATCTCCAGGAGCGTGTGTGTGTCTAACAGTAGTGAGAGACAGAGTAACAGGTGACACAGCAGCTGTTCTGTTGAGATCCAGCAGAGCCCTCTGGTCATCCAGAGTGAACACACACCTTCTGTCTGTCTGTGAGAGAGCCAGACAAACAGTGGGTGCATTTCAGACACATAAATTCAGCACAGGCCTACAGATTACAAAATCATTGTATCCTATTGATGTGGTTCCTGAGTTCAACACTTCTCCAGGCATTGTAAAGATCTGATATTCCGCACAGCCCTGTGCAGAATGTGTGAATATGCCTAATCTCATCCACCTCTGGGTTGAACTCCATCTAGCAGCCAGGGGACATCAGGTCAGCCGATAGGCACCCATACCATCTGTTGTTGTCACCTAGTCTCACCTTTAACCTCTGACAGCCAGCTGCCTCACCTAGCTGCAGCTGGACTCCAAATCACCTGGAGCAGCGTCCCTCAACCAGCACTGGTCCCTGGGATGTTGCTGACCGGTCCTTCAGATGGTTGTCTTGGCTGACTCACTCCAATTTAGTCTGTTTTCAAGTCTTAGGCTAGTTTGGTCCTACAAGTAGGAAGATCCCATGGTCCATAGGATTTAACTTATTTTTTTTTAATTCCCTAGGGTTGTTATTGGTGTATTGTTGTACTTGTAGATCTGGGTGTAAGTGTTCAAACTAACCATTTACATATACAAATTCCTCATGAATACACAGCTAAGCAGCGGCTGGGGTGATACACAGCAGTGATAATCTTCTTTGACTGCCTTGAACTGGGTTAAATTTGTACTACTATTCTCATGAGATGGTTGAAGCTTTTTGGCGTTAGGTTACTTAGCATTTCAGATCTCATCATGATGAGATTGATGGATCACAAGATAAACTGTCAGTGTGTATTTGTTGTAGCCTAATACGAACACATTCAACCCAATCCACACACACCTGCAAAACATCGACCATATCCTCGCCTACCCTTGCAGGATTGTTATGCTTTGCACATATACAATGTAGCTAATGCACAGACACGTTTCTACTGAAATCGGGCATCGCTTACAGATGTCAGAGAATTCCAAAGCAGTCAGTGCTACATTGTAGCCACCATGCTAAACGTGCTGCTCGGCTTGAAATAACAATGGGAGACATTTTGTTTCACCTTGCAATTCGTTTATCAGAGGCTGCCCAGAGTTGTTGCAACACGGTTTGTTTAGGCCTACAACCAGCCTCTATCTTCCTGTCATTTATAGTTTCCCAATGCGATAAAGGGACTCAACAGCGGAATTAGGCTAGCTACTTTGTAGCTACATTTGCGTATGCCTTATTAGCTGAGGAACGCTAAACTCCGTTCTCTCATATCGAGGCGGAGTTAAGTTTTGATAATTGGTCGCGCGAATTGTTAGCAGCAACATTGAGTCACCATCAGTCGATACTTGTAAAAAATGTCAATTTTGAAAACACTTACCTGTCCCTATGTTTGTCCTGTACAACCGCGGTCCTTCCGCGGGGTGTGGAAATTCATACTTTTATTACAAACTTATCGAATACAACCACGGCCTTTTCCTCATTTGTGTTACTCAACTTGAATACTGAACGTTAGCCAACAAGGCATTACAAAACAACTGTGTAGATGTGTGCAACGTGTTCTGAGCGCTTCTAAGACCAAACGAAATCCACACGCTGTTCTAACATTATACAGCCTTTTGACTGCATATTTAGGCTGGGATATATTAGCAAATAGCTCAGTGGCTAAAGTAGCCTATTCAACAACGCTAGCCTAGCCGTCTGGTTTTATGCTGGGGGCTTACCTTTGACTCTACCCGTGGTTAGAATTGTATACTTGATTCCGTATTCTTCAGCTGCTAGATAGCTCCAATAAATATCGGTGGGTGACAAGAAAATTAGGCTATGTTCGTTCTTTTTCCTTGTATCCACAACAGTTTGTCTAGTCTGTCTTCAAGATGTAGCTCCCATGTCTGCAATTGTGGCGAATCGTTCCCTTTCAAAACTGTAGCTGGCAGCGTCTTCCAATGTGACTCAAAAAAAGATTCGCATCGCTGCTTGACCGGCGTAGATCCGATCGTCACTACTCGGAATGTAAGCATGCACAAAAGTGAGAAGAATCGCTGGGTCCTTGCTCTGAGCGGCCGTGTTCGCCTATAAACTGTATTGCATACCTCCCTGACTATTGCACAATGGCCCGCTAGCTATAATGTATTCAAGAGATCACGGGTCTGGTTTCTCTGACGGGAGAAAGGCATTTTTCACACACCCTCCACAAGGCTCGCTCGCGGCTGACTTCTCTCCTCCTCGCCCCTAGACCAGAGTAGATGATCATTACAGGAGTCATCGACAGAGATGTCACCCCCCGCCTCAATGGTAACGTCGGTTCAGTAACGATCGTTAATCAGATTCCCACAGGCGATTACATTTTGTGTATGCCTATCGTATATTAGGCCTATTTCAGAATAATCTAATGATATGCTTTTTATAGAGATAAATAGTAATGGCGTCTTTTTGTAGGCACTACCTCCGCCATGGTTCGTTGGACAAAACCTATGGGGAAATTAATGCCGTTTTTGGAGTTTTTTTAAATTAACGCTGAAAATAAGGTCTGTGATAAACACAGGCTTAGGAGCTCTTATATGTTTTGGTCTATGAGATAATCTTCATCAGTTAATGTCACTTTTTTGTGAATTCTCATAATATTCATAAAGGTCATGTTAACTGACTGATTATCTCATAGAACAAAAGGTATAAGATCTCCTAAGCCTGTGTTAACCTCAGACGTTATTTTCGGCCTTCATCCCAAAACCCTATTCTTTCCCCATTCATTTCCCCCATAGGGATGGCTGAACAAACCAAAGGTAACTCATTTCCAGGTTTTAGAACAACAAGCTGGCGAGCTCTATTCAGAGGAAACGATTTAAAGGTTGCAGGTAGAAATGTAGGCCCTGCTCTATAGAATATAGGCTTATAAAGATTGATTTCCACGGGGTAAGTGGGGAATATCTGTTCTATGCATTACATTTCTATTTTCACCCCCACCTCCACCCCTTCTGCTCTGAATAGGAAAATACATTATAAACTGACTTGTTAAGTAAACTGTGGGGTCATGGAAGGACAAAGTCACACACCTGCCCCCTGCTGTAGCAGCAACAGGGGGGAGGAGTTCGAGAGAGGGGTAGAGAGATGGGCCGGCTCAGAAAGCGAGAGGGGGCGCTAATGCCTGTCAGTTTTAACCCTCTCAGGTGTGATCCCATTACTCTGCCTGTTCTAAAGTATTCTGGGAATACCCATTACATTCCCTATACTGTATGTGTCTCTAGGGATAGGTATCTGTAAAGCAGGTAGTGCTCAGCAATACAGACACTTTACCTGAGTTGTGTTCAGTATGCTGCTAGCCCCATGTCTTGCAACAGAAAAACCAGAACATGTGCTCTTATTGGACATATTCCGTTTTACTCTGTGTTTCAAAACACTTTCTCCCATTTTATACCTACTGAACATGACCCAGGTTAAGAGGATCAGCTCGTACCACTGCAGATTGAGAAGGGTGGAGATGGGTTACACCATGTGGAATAAAGTGTGTGTGTGTGAGAGAGAGAGAGAGAGAGAGAGAGAGAGAGAGAGAGAGATGGCACTGGGAGCGTGTACTGTATATCATTGTTTCTCAACAAACTTGTCCTCGGGGACCCCAACCCATCACTGTTTAATTCCATAGCCTGATTCAATGAATGCGCTAATCAGCAAGCCCTAAATTAGCTGAATCAGGTGTTCTAGTGGTGGAAGTTAACAGTTATGTGAAACGACTGGGAGTTCCTGACGATTACTTTGAGAAACACTGCTGTAGTAGAGAACACAGGCTTTAAAGTGTGTCAAGATGGAAACAAAAAGTATTTCCTTCCTTTGTGCCTTCCCTCTTCCTTTGGTCTAGTGCGGTTGGTATGTTCCATCAGTTACACCCTGCCTAAGGCAATCACATATCAGGGGAGAGAGGGGGGAGAAGCAGTGTAGAGGGAGAGAGGGGTTAGAAGCAATGTAGAGGGAGAGAGGGGGGAGAAGCAGTGTAGAGGGAGAGAGGGGGGAGAAGCAGTGTAGAGGGAGAGAGGGGGGAGAAGCAGGGTAGAGGGAGAGAGGGGGAGAAGCAGTGTAGAGGGAGAGAGGGGGGAGAAGCAGTGTAGAGGGAGAGAGGGGAGAAGCAGTGTAGAGGGAGAGAGGGGGAGAAGCAGTGTAGAGGGAGAGAGGGGGGAGAAGCAGTGTAGAGGGAGAGAGGGGGGAGAAGCAGTGTAGAGGGAGAGAGGGGGAGAAGCAGTGTAGAGGGAGAGAGGGGGAGAAGCAGTGTAGAGGGAGAGAGGGGGAGAAGCAGTAGAGGGAGAGAGGGGGAGAGGGGGTGTAGAGGGAGAGAGGGGGAGAAGCAGTGTAGAGGGAGAGAGGGGGGAGAAGCAGTGTAGAGGGAGAGAGGGGGGAGAAGCAGTGTAGAGGGAGAGAGGGGGGAGAAGCAGTGTAGAGGGAGAGAGGGGGGAGAAGCAGTGTAGAGGGAGAGAGGGGGAGAGGGGGTGTAGAGGGAGAGAGGGGGGAGAAGCAGTGTAGAGGGAGAGAAGGGGGGAGAGGGGTGTAGAGGGAGAGAGGGGGGAGAAGCAGTGTAGAGGGAGAGAGGGGAGGGAAGCAGTGTAGAGGGAGAGAGGGGGGAGAAGCAGTGTAGAGGGAGAGAGGGGGGAGAGGGGTGTAGAGGGAGAGAGGGGGGTAGAGGGGTGTAGAAAGAGAGGGGATGGAGAGGGGGGGGTGGAGAGGCGGGGGGGGGTGAAATAGAGGGAGACAGTGGGGTGGAGAGAGAATGACAGAGAGGGGGGTGGAGAGGGACGGGGGGGTGGAGAGGGAACGACAGAGAGGGGGTGGAGAGGGACGGGGGGTGGAGAGGGAACGACAGAGAGGGGGGTGGAGAGGGAGAGATAAATAGAGACAGAGGTTGGTGAGGACTGAGGAGAACAATAGATGAGAGGTGCTGTTAAGCATGGCTGAACAGAGCTGCCCTCTCCTGATGTCAGGTCAGAGCAATACACAAGGGAACGTGTGTGTGTGAGAGAGAGAGAGAGGGAGGGGAGAAAGTGTCTGGGGACGACAAAGCCAGCGTCTGCAGACCATGGTGTCTGATGAGACCGTCACACAAGACTGAGTACACAGTTACTACTCTGCTTATAGACGCCTTATAGATGATTCATAAACAGTAGTGGTTATAAACTAAAGCTGGTTTCTGTATGCGCACATGTGTATGCGTGTGTGTGTGTGTGTGGGGGGGGTCAGACACGCACGTACGCACGCACACACTCACACCTTATACATAGGCACTGCATCTCAGTGCTACAGGCGTCACTACAGACCCTGGTTCGATTCCAGGCTGTATCACAACCCGACCATGATTGGAGTCCCATAGGGCGGCGCACAATTGGCCCAGCGTCGTCCGGGTTTGGCCAGGGTAGGCCGTCATTGTAAATAAGAATTTGTTCTTAACTGACTTGCCTAGTTAAATAAAGGTTAAATATATATATATATATATATATATATATATATATACACTACCGTTCAAAAGTTTGGGGTCACTTAGAAATGTCCTTGTTTTTGAAAGAAAATAATTTTTTTTGTCCATTAAAATAACATCAAATTGATCAGAAATACAGTGTAGACATTGTTCATGTTGTAAATGGCTATTGTAGCTGGAAACGCCTGATTTTTTATGGAATATCTACATAGGCGTACAGAGGCCCATTATCAGCAACCATCAGTCCTGTGTTCCAATGGCACGTTGTGTTTGCTAATCCAAGTTTATAATTTTAAAAGGCTAATTGATCATTAGAAAACCCATTTGCAAATATGTTACCACAGCTGAAAACTGTTGTGCTGAAAAAGCCATTTCTCAGACTGTCCATCTTAATCTTTTCTTTTTATTGGCCAGTCTGAGATATGGCTTTTTCTTTGCAACTCTGCCTAGAAGGTCAGCATCCCGGAGTCGCCTCTTCACTGTTGACGTTGAGACTGATGTTTTGCGTGTACTATTTAATGAAGCTGCCAGTTGAGGACCTGTGAGGCGCCTGTTTCTCAAACTGGACATTCTAATGTATTTGTCATTTTGCCTCCCACTCCTCTTTCTATTCTGGTTAGAGCCAGTTTGCGCTGTTCTGTGAAGGTAGTAGTACACAGCGTTGTACGAGATCTTCAGTTTCTTGGCAATTTCTCGCATGGAATAGCCTTCATTTCTCAGAACTAGAATAGACTGACGAGTCTCAGAAGAAAGTTATTTGTTTCTGGCCATTTTGAGCCTGTAATCGAACCCACAATTGCTGATGTTCCAGATACTCAGCTAGTCTCAAGAAGGCCAGTTTTATTGCTTCTTTAATCAGCACAACAGTTTTCAGCTGTGCTAACATAATTGCAAAAGGGTTTTCTAATGATCAATTAGCCTTTTAAAATGATAAATTTGGATTAGCAAACACAACGTGCCATTGGAACACAGGACTGATGGTTGCTGATAATGGGCCTCTGTAAGCCTATTTGAGATATTCCATAAAAAATCAGCAGTTTCCAGCTACAATAGCCATTTACAACATTAACAATGTCTACACTGTATTTCTGATCAATTTGTTGTTATTTTAATGGACCAAAAAATTGCTTTTCTTTCGTAAACAAGGACATTTCTAAGTGACCCCAAACTTTTGAACGGTAGTGTGTATATACATACAGTCTAACCTCATGTACAACACCAAGTTAGACAGTGGCAGTTACAGAACTGTTCACAGCCCATCACTGGCAGATAGATTTAGAAGCAAGGACACACTGCTCAGTATGCACTGACTTAGGTAAGTCTGTGTGTGTATGTGTGTGTAGAAGTGTCTGCAGCATTCTGCTAGAGGGCAGCATAGCGTGGAGAAAACACTCCGACCTGCAGTTTTCCGTTGCCCTGGAAACAGGTAGATATCCTTTCCTTTTCTTCATCTTACTCGCCGCTATCCATATCAGTGCACCCTCCTCCTCCTCCCCCCATTCCTCCTTCTCCAGCCCCCTCCTGTGCCCCCTCCCCTCACAACTTGCCGCAGCGTGAACACACACATACCCCCCCCCACACACACCACCTCCCCACCATTCCAATCCACTGCAGTAATTTAGCAATGTCACATAACATAACAGGAAGAGTCGGCATAACAACCAACTCTTCCTGTCTTCCACTTCACAAACTAGTACACAGAGTGAACACACATACAAGCACATACAAACACACACACAGACAGACACAAACAATCTGAAATGGTCCACCCACACAGACAGTGTGGTGAAAAAGGCGCAACAGTGCCTCTTCAACCTTAGAATGATGAAGAAATTTGGCTTGGCCCCTAAGACCCTCACAAATGCACCATTGAGAGCATCCTGTCGGGCTGTATCACCGCCTGGTACGGCAACTGCACCGTCTGCAACCGCAGGGCTCTTCAGAGGGTGGTGTGGTCTGCACAACGCATCATCGGGGGCACACTGCTTGAACTCCAGGACATCTACAGCACGCCATGTCACAGGAAGGCCAAAAAGATCGTCAAGGACCTCAGACACCCGAGCCATGGCCTGTTCACCCCGTTATCATCCAGAAGGAAAGGTCAGTACAGCTGCATCAAAGCTGGGACTGAGAGACTGAAAAACAGCTTCTATCTCAAGGCCATCAGACTGTTAAATAGCCATCAATAGCCGGCCTCCACCCAGTACCCTGCCCTGAACTTAGACACTGTCACTAGCCGGCTACCACCCAGTTACTCAACCCTGCACCTTAGAGGCTGCTGCCCTATGTAAAGTTGAAGTCGGAAGTTTACATACACCTTAGCCAAATACATTTAATCTCAGTTTTTCACAATTCCTGACATTTAATCCTAGTAAAAATTCCCTGTCTTAGGTCAGTTAGGATCACCACTTTATTTTAAGAATGTGAAATGTCAGAATAATAGCAGAGAGAATGATTTATTTCAGCTTTTATTTCTTTCATCACATTCCCAGTGGGTCAGAAGTTTACATACACTCAATTAGTATTTGGTAGCATTGCCTTTAAATTGTTTAACTTGGGTCAAACGTTTCGGGTAGCCTTCCACAAGCTTCCCACAATAAGTTGGGTGAATTTTGGCCCATTCCTCCTGACAGAGCTGGTGTAACTGAGTCAGGTTTATAGGCCTCCTTGCTCGCACACGCTTTTTCAGTTCTGCCCCCAACTTTTCTATAGGATTGAGGTCAGGGCTTTGTGATGGCCACTCCAATACCTTAACTTTGTTGTCCTTAAGCCATTTTGCCACAACTTTGGAAGTATGCTTGGGGTCATTGTCCATTTGGAAGACCCATTTGCGACCAAGCTTTAACTTCCTGACTGATGTCTTGAGATGTTGCTTCAATATATCCACATAATTTTCCTTCCTCATGATGCCATCTATTTTGTGAAGTGCACCAGTCCTTCCTGCAGCAAAGCACCCCCACAGCATGATGCTGCCACCCCCGTGCTTCACGGTTGGGATGGTGTTCTTCGGCTTGCAAGCCACCCCGATTTCCTCCAAACATAACGATGGTCATTATGGCCAAACAGTTATATATTTGTTTCATCAGACCAGAGGACATTTCTCCAAAAAGTATGATCTTTGTCCCCATGTACAGTTGCAAACCGTAGTCTGGCTTTTTTATGGTGGTTTTGGAGCAGTGGCTTCTTCCTTGCTGAGCGGCCTTTCAGGTTATGTTGATATAGGACTCGTTTTACTGTGGATATAGATTTTTGTACCTGTTTCCTCCCGCATCTTCACAAGGTCCTTTGCTGTTGTTCTGGGATTGATTTGCACTTTTCACACCAAAGTACGTTCATCTCTAGGAGACAGACCGCGTCACCTTCCTGAGCGGTATATAATATATAATATAATATGCCATTTAGCAGACGCTTTTATCCAAAGCGACTTACAGTCATGCGTGCATACATTTTTTTTGTGTATGGGTGGTCCCGGGGATCGAACCCACTATCTTGGCGTTACAAGCGCCGTGCTCTACCAGCTGAGCTACGGTATGACGGCTGCGTGGTCCCATGGTGTTTATACTTGCGTACTATTGTTTGTACAGATGAACGTGGTACCTTCAGGCGTTTGGAAATTGCTCCCAAGGATGAACCAGACTTGTGGAGGTCTACAATTTTTTTTCTGAGGTCTTGGCTGATTTCTTTTGATTTTCCCATGATGTCAAGCAAAGAGGTACTGAGTTTGAAGGTATGCCTTGAAATACATCCACAGGTACACCTCCAATTGATTCAAATGATGTCCATTAGCCTATCAGAAGCTTCTAATGCCATGACATCATTTTCTGGAATCTTCCAAGCTGTTTAAAGGCACAGTCAACTTAGTGTATGTAAACTTCTGACCCACTGGAATTGTGATACAGTGAATTATAAGTGAAATAATCTGTCTGTAAACAATTGTTGGAAAAATTACTTGTGTCATGCACAAAGTACATGTCCTAACCGACTTGCCAAAACTATAGTTTGTTAACAAGAAATTTGTGGAGTGGTTGAAAAACAAGTTTTAATGACTCCAACCTAAGTGTATGTAAACTTCCGACTTCAACTGTGTGTGTATATATGTATATATATATATATATATATATATATACAGTGGGGGAAAAAAGTATTTAGTCAGCCACCAATTGTGCAAGTTCTCCCACGTAAAAAGATGAGAGAGGCCTGTAAATTTCATCATAGGTACACGTCAACTCTGACAGACAAATTGAGGAAAAAAAATCCAGAAAATCACATTGTAGGATTTTTAATGAATTTATTTGCAAATTATGGTGGAAAATAAGTATTTGGTCACCTACAAACAAGCAAGATTTCTGGCTCTCACAGACCTGTAACTTCTTCTTTATGAGGCTCCTCTGTCCTCCACTCGTTACCCGTATTAATGGCACCTGTTTGAACTTGTTATCAGTATAAAAGACACCTGTCCACAACCTCAAACAGTCACACTCCAAACTCCACTATGGCCAAGACCAAAGAGCTGTCAAAGGACACCATAAACAAAATTGTAGACCTGCACCAGGCTGGGAAGACTGAATCTGCAATAGGTAAGCAGCTTGGTTTGAAGAAATCAACTGTGGGAGCAATTATTAGGAAATGGAAGACATACAAGACCACTGATAATCTCCCTCGATCTGGGGCTCCACGCAAGATCTCACCCCGTGGGGTCAAAATGATCACAAGAACGGTGAGCAAAATCCCAGAACCACACGGGGGGACCTAGTGAATGACCTGCAGAGAGCTGGGACCAAAGTAACAAAGCCTACCATCAGTAACACACTACGCCGCCAGGGACTCAAATCCTGCAGTGCCAGACGTGTCCCCCTGCTTAAGCCAGTACATGTCCAGGCCCGTCTGAAGTTTGCTAGAGTGCATTTGGATGATCCAGAAGAGGATTGGGAGAATGTCATATGGTCAGATGAAACCAAAATACAACTTTTTGGTAAAAACTCAACTCGTCGTGTTTGGAGGACAAAGAAGGCTGAGTTGCATCCAAAGAACACCATACCTACTGTGAAGCATGGGGGTGGAAACATCATGCTTTGGGGCTGTTTTTCTGCAAAGGGACTAGGACGACTGATCCGTGTAAAGGAAAGAATGAATGGGGCCATGTATCGTGAGATTTTGAGTGAAAACCTCCTTTCATCAGCAAGGGCATTGAAGATGAAACGTGGCTGGGTCTTTCAGCATGACAATGATCCCAAACACACCGCCCGGGCAACGAAGGAGTGGCTTCGTAAGAAGCATTTCAAGGTCCTGGAGTGGCCTAGCCAGTCTCCAGATCTCAACCCCATAGAAAATCTTTGGAGGGAGTTGAAAGTCCGTGTTGCCCAGCGACAGCCCCAAAACATCACTGCTCTAGAGGAGATCTGCATGGAGGAATGGCCAAAATACCAGCAACAGTGTGTGAAAACCTTGTGAAGACTTACAGAAAATGTTTGACCTGTGTCATTGCCAACAAAGGGTATATAACAAAGTATTGAGAAACTTTTGTTATTGACCAAATACTTATTTTCCACCATAATTTGCAAATAAATTCATTAAAAATCCTACAATGTGATTTTCTGGATTTTTTTCCCTCATTTTGTCTGTTATAGTTGATGTGTACCTATGATGAAAATTACAGGCCTCTCTCATCTTTTTAAGTGGGAGAACTTGCACAATTGGTGGCTGACTAAATACCTTTTTCCCCCACTGTATATATATTTATACTCCGGACTCCGACATTGCTCGTCCTAATATTTCTATATTTCTTCATTCCATTCTTTTACTTCTAGATTTGTATACATGTATTGTTGTGTATTGTTATATATTACATCACTGTTGGAGCTAGGAACACAAGCATTTCGCTACACCCACAATAACATCTGCTAAATATGTGTACGTGACCAATAAAATTTGATTTGATTTGAAACACACGCTTACAGGGCGCAGGGTCAAATAGTGCTTCAGTATTGATCTAATTTTCCCCTTTGTGTGTGTGGTTGAGACATGAGGATCACTGCTGCAGCAATCGGACCTCCAGCTAATCTCTAAGCAGAGAAGAGAGGGAGGTAGGGAGAGAAGAGGGAGGAGAGAGAGAGGAGGGAGAGAGAGAAAGAGAGAGAGAGGTGGGGGAGAAAGAGCGGGGACAATAGAGAGAAAAGAAGGAGGAGAACGAGAGAGCGTGTGAATGCCACTGGGTGCATGTGATGATGTCTGTCTGCACTATTATTGGTGGAACTGACGATGGAGACAAAGGGAAGGAAAGCTCTTTTTCCCTCCTCTCTCTCTCTCTCTCTCTCTCTTTTTCTCTCTCCCTCTCTTTCCATTTCTCTTTCTCCTGTGCTGAGCTTCTGTCTCTTAAATCCTCTAACATTCTTTTATAGATGCTAGATTGACACACACACAAAGTCTTTCTTCATTTTCTGGCCTTTTTTAGTCAGTGTTGTGTTTTTCCGGTTTCTCAGTGCATTCCATTGTGGTGACTCCTCAATGGCCAGGGGTGGAACATTCCACAGAAATGGCTGACCCACAATAATACACACACACACACACACACACACACACACACACACACACACACACACAGTAAGGCAGGAAGAGTGAGCAAGACCCTCCACCCTCGTTCAGAGTCAGCCACATAAAGTAAGCCTACATACAGAAACACACACATACAGTGCATTCGGAAAGTATTCAGACCCCTTGACTTTTTCCACATTTTGTTACGTTACAGCCTTATTCTAAAATGGATGAAATTGTTTAGTAAAAAAGAAAATTCCCTCATCAATCTACACAAAATACCACATAATGACAAAGTGTAAACAGGTTTTAGAAATGTTTGCAAATTTAAAAAAATAAAAAACAGAAATACCTTATTTGCATAAGTATTCAAACCCTTTGCTATGAGACTCGAAATTGAGCTCAGGTGCATCCTGTTTCCATTGATCATCCTTGAGATGTTTCTACAACTTGATTGGAGTCCACCTGTGGTAAATTGTATTGATTGGACATGATTTGGAAGGCACACACCTGTCTATATAAGTTCCCAGAGTTGATAGTGCATGTCAGAGCAAAAACCAATGAGGTCGAAGGAATTGTCCATAGAGCTCCGAGACAGGATTGTGTCGAGGCACAGATCTGGGGAAGGGTACCAAAACATTTCTACAGCATTGAAGGTCCCCAAGAACTCAGTGGTCTCCATCATTCTTAAAGGGAAGAAGTTTGGAACCACCAAGACTCTTCCTAGAGCTGGCTGCCCGGCCAAACTGAGCAATCGGGGGAGAAGGGCCTTGGTCAGGGAGGTGACCAAAAACCTGATTGTCACTCTGACAGAGCTCCAGAGTTCTGTGGAGATGGGAGAACCTTCCAGAAGGAGAACTATCTCTGCAGCACTCCACCAATCAGGCCTTTATGGTAGAGTGGCCAGACAGAAGCCACTCCTCAGTAATAGGTACATGACAGCCTTCTTGGAGTTTGCCAAAAGGCACCTAAAGGACTCTCAGACCATGAGAAACAAGTGGCTTCGGGACAAGTCTCTGAATGTCCTTGAGTGGCCCAGCCAGAGCCCGGACTTGAACCCGATCAAACATCTCTGGAGAGACCTGAAAATAGCTGCGCAGCGACGCTACCCATCCAACCTGACAGAGCTTGAGAGGATCTTCAGAGAAGAATGGGAGAAACTCCCCAAATACAGGTGTGCCAAGCTTGTAGCGTCATACCCAAGAAGACTCAAGGCTATAATCGCTGCCAAAGTTTTTGCTTTGTCATTTTGGGTTAGTGTGTGTGGATTGATAAGAAAAACAAAACAATTTAATCCATTTTAGAATAAGGCTGTAACGTAACAAAACGTGGAGAAAGTGAAGGGGTCTGAATACTTTCCGAATCCACTGTACACTCAACTCGTGCATGTAAAGACACAGACATATCCCGCTCCAGCACATGGGTTTTCCCCCTCATATCTGCAGACCACATGCCTAAGGTAAGCCGATACAGCTGCCATCTGCCTATCTGCCCCTCTACACTCACTGCTGCAGACTGGCCTACTGACCCTACACACCTGTCTCTGTGTGCCCTGACTGCATGCACGCACGCACACACACACACACACACACACACACGCACACACACACACACACACACAAAGTAGAGGCCCACACATGCGCCACACACACACGTACTGTTCCACACACACACACACACACACACACACACAAACGCACACCCACACACACAGCCCCTCCATCTGCTCAGAAACATGTTGATGAAAGACAGATGCTGTGTCCTAAAAGCCCTTGCCTCCTATTCTGTGTTTTCAGATCAGAGCAAATGGGAAACGCTGTGCTGCAGTATGAGGAAGCGCATAGCCTGTGGATTACTGTACATCACTACCACCTTCTGTTCAAGAGCGGAATTGATGATTACTCTTTCACAAAGCCAACTTGCATGTTGTTGTGATGATTATGACAGATAGGCCTAATAATCATGCGTTTATTCGTGCTAAATGCAGGGGCGCAACTTTCACTGTGGATGGGGGGGGATACAAACGAGGCAACTGCTTTGGACCATGCGGACGCCTCCGAGCGGTCGGGTAGGCTGTTTGGGGTGTTTATCTGATTGAAACAAAAAGTATAACAATTATGTCCCCCCCACTTCTGAAACCAAAGTTGCGCCCCTGGCTAAATGTACAATGATACATTAACAAAAGTGCAAATTGAACAAAAGGTGAGTCAATTTATGGCTTTATATGTCACAGGTGACGTGCTTGAAAATATCCCTACCAACCTAGACTACATTTCACTTGAATTTTCAGAATTGCTCCACTTTCACGTTCGGTCAGCGAAGCTTTCTAGATCCGTTCTGGAACAAAACATAGGCTATTTATACTGTTCAGAAATAAACTGCATCGGCATCATTCAACTGAAATTACTTATCCGATGCCATTGCCATCATATTCTGGTTATCTTCTGGTTATATTCTTATCACTTATCAAAGTGTCAATATGACAACATGATTATATAGATTAATCTGGATTAACCTGACTTAATTTCGATGTTTTTTCAAAGACAAACAAACGAAATATATACTGAACAAAAATGTAAACGCAACATGCAACAATTTCAACAATTTTACGGAGTTACAGTTCATATAAGGAAATCAGTCAATTGAAATAAATAAATTAGGCCCTATTCTATGGATTTCACATGACTGGGCAGGGGCGCAGCCATGGATGGGCCTGGGAGAGCATAGGCCCACCCACTGAGGAGCCAGGCCCAGCCAATCAGAATGAGTTTTCCCCACAAAAGGGCTTTATTACAGACAGAAATACTCCTCAATTTCATCAGTTGTCCAAGTGGCTGGTCTCAGACGATCCCGCAGCTGAAGAAGCTAGATGTGGAGGTCCTGGGCTGGCGTGATTACACGTGGTCTGCGGTTATGAGGCCGGTTGGACATACTGCCAAATTCTCTAAAATGACGTTGGAGGCAGCTTATGGTAGATAAATTAACATTAAATTATCTGGCAACAGCTCTGGTGGACATTCCTGCAGTCAGCATGCCAATTGCACACTCCCTCAAAACTGTTGCGTGACAAAACTGCACATTTTAGAGTGGCCTTTTATTGTCCCCAGCACAAGGTACACCTGTGTAATGATCATGCTGTTTAATCAGCTTCTTGATATGCCACACCTGTCAGGTGGATGGATTATCTTGGCAAAGGATAAATGCGCACTAACAGGGATGTAAACAAATTTGTGCACAAAATTTGAGAGAAATAAGCTTTTTGTGCGTATTGAAGATTTCTGGGATCTTTTATTTCAGCTCATGAAACATGGGACCATCATTTTACATGTTGTGTTTATATTTTTGTTCAGTATATATATATATATATATATATATATATATATATATATATGATATATGTTTTACATTTTGGCGACCCCATTGCAGTTCCCCCATGACCCCGACTTTGAATACCACTATTGTAGAGCATCTCTGACACAATGACCCTCCTCCACAAGAGTCCAGACCACATTTACTCAGACCCGCAATACCTTGTTTTTTTTGTCTACACTGCTTTTGATGAGCTGTGTAAGCTGTGGTAAAGTTCCCCTTACTAGAGAGATACTTTAGTATGCTCTTTTCTTTTCTTCCTTTTTGCCCCAAAAAATGGCAGTGTTTCAATCTTGTGCATTCACATTGATCTCAATGTACCAGTGTACTTACTTTGATGAAAGCCTATATACTGAATAACAACTGTATTTATATATTTTCTCATTATAAAACCATGTATTGTTTATGAATTACAATAAATTAGACTCTGGTGTCAATCTCAGTTTATGTAGTACTAGTGATATGATAAACTAAAAGGCGTTTAGCTCATTTTGATACAACTAATTTTCTGGTGCATTGAGAAAGCTATACCAGTAGTTAGATATGGCTTATTATGTTTTTAATAAGCAGTTATACCATGCCCATTCCAAGCTGATGTTCCTATTATGAAGTACAAAATATGAAGTTGTTTGAGTATAAAAACTTTATCTGGCTTACTAATTTATACTTTTTTGTGATTTAACCCTCTGGTGATGGCCACCCCAATGTAACCAAAAACTGGGCACTATCTGTTAAGTGTACTGTAAAAAAACAAAAGTCCACAATGATCATTCTTTCTCAAAACATTATGAATAAATTCCTTCATTGATGACGTCACTATGTTAAAATAAACAGAGCATTGTGGAGCCCTGTATTGTGACTGACTGCTGACACACACAAGATATGTTATTAGTAAGTTATTAATATGTAAGATATTATGATAACTGAAAAGTATTTTAAGGCTCACACGATGACACAGACAATGTCTTTATTGAATGAATACATGATAAAAGAACAAACATAAAACACTATCCGAAAATAAATAAATCCTTTACTTAGTCCCAAAGAGATCCCCACCAGACCAGTAGGCATGTTTTACCTTGTCTCTTCATAAATTAGTGGAGCTTATACACTGTTTTTATATAATATAATAGTAATTTCTCATCTCCCAACAGTTTGTTTACATTTGGCACAGGGGGTGGAAGAGAGGGAGAAGAAGGGAGGAGAAAAGAGAAGGAGGTGAGTGGTCAAGAGGAGAGAAAGAAGAAGAGGGGAATGAAAGAGATGATGAGTGGGAAGAATAAAGGAAAGAGGGTTAAAACAGAGGAAGAGAGGGATGGAGAAGATGGAGAATGAGTAGGGAGAGAGGAAAATGGAGGGCATTTGTATGGTTGAATACATTCCTCATAAAATTGATCCATTGTCAGACTGCATGGACCTATGGTCAGTCAGTGTGCATATCAATGTATCTAAAGTCTTTCATAGCAGACAGTTCATAGTGTGTCTTGATATATAAATAATATAGAGAAACTGAAGGAGGGTTCAGGGGAAGTGTATTAAGACTATCCAGTGTATGCTGGTTTAGGGATAAGGGTAGGGTTAAAGGTGTTGGGTTTAGAGTGTAGGGTATAAGTGTGCTAAGACTCAAGTGTATGCATCCAGGTTAAAACCTGACTAAAAAGCGGTGTAACCTGTAAAGCAGGTGAGGTAAGGGTAGTGTGTCGAGTATAGGGCAGGGGTATTCAACTCTTGCCCTACGAGGTCCGGAGCCTGCTGGTTTTCTTTTCTACCGGATAATTAATTGCACCCACCAGGTCGAAATCAGTCCCTGATTAGAGGGGGACAATGAAAAAACGCAGTGGAACTGGCTTCGAGGTCCAGAGTTGAGTTTGAGGGGTATTGGGCATAGGGATTATGGTATAAGTGTGTTAGGACTGTCCAGTGAATGCATCTAGGTTAAGAGCTGTATCTAGGAAGCGTTGTAACTCCACCAGGTGAGCTGCTTTGTTCCCAGTAGCTGGAGCTGCTGCTGGCCCACGACCAGCATACCTACACACACACACACACACACACACACACACACATACATACACACACACACACACACACACAAACATGAGAAAGAAGCGAGCACACAATTAATACAAAACACAACTCTACCCCCACGTTTTATCAGAAATTTCATTGGTATCTTCCCCTGTGAGCAGGTGTGAGTGAAGAAGGGTGGGTCGTACCAAACGGGGCGGGTGCGGTCGACGGTGGTGCGGAGGCGGGGTTTGACGTAGTCATAGTAACCCTGGTTCTTGTGCTCTTCCTGGCACCACACCAGGTCAGCGTTGGGATAACGATCTGTCTCAACCTTCACCTGGTCAAACGGGAAGGGAGAGAGCTGGAGGAGAGAGAGAAGAGAGAGAGAGGGAGGAGAGAGATAGATAGAGGAGAGAGGTGAGATTGATAGTGTGTGTGTGTGTGTATGCCTGAGTGTGTGCACTGTACCTGTGTGCGTGTATGCATGCGTGTGTGTATACCTGCTCTATGCGTGCAATGGCCACAGTATCATCCATGCCTCTGTTCTTGCGTTCTCGGGTCAGTTCATAGTAGACCTTCCCAGTACAGAACACAATCCTCTTCACCCCATCTGGCTTCTCACACACAGGACCACTGTCTGGGATCAGACGCTGGAAGTGGGTACCTGAAAGACACACACACAAACACATTATAGAAACACACACATGTATGGTACACACATACATGTACACACACACACACACACACACATTCGACTCTCATTGGTCTGATAAGCAGTATTTAAATAGTATCTGTTTTCTTTCAAATACTCGCCTGGTGCAATGGAACCAAATGGAATAGTCCCAAAAGTGCAACCCCCGCCCAGGCTCAGTCAAACGCTCAAGGCATTTGATAGAAAGCAAATACCATTTGACTCAGGTCTGGTGACAAGCAGACACTTCAGACAATCATTCTCATCCCATTCCACCAGATAACTTAGCTAAGATAGCTTTTCTACCATCTAACTTAACGACAGTACTGTATGTCAGATGTTAGAAGCAGCCATCATGACCATAGCTAGCTCCCAACCTCCTCGCCTTGCTAACCTAAATCATCCCTCATCTCTCTCCATTCCTCCCTCTCTCCCTCACCTGGCAGCATGTCGTCAAAGCTGGACTTGGCATCAGGGTGGCGCAGCAGAGACTTGGGGGTGAAGACTATCAGCTGGAAGACAGAGAAAAAGAGGAGAGATGTGTGTGTGTGTGTGTGTGTGTGTGTGTGCATGTGTGTGTGTGCATGTGTGGCACTCACAGGCTTCCTGAAGGGCTGTAGAATTTGTCTGCGGAGGACGTGGAAGTAGTTAGCAGGTGTAGAGCAGTTGACTATGATCCAGTTACAGTCATACAGCTGACGCACAGCAAACTCCTCAGCGGAGAATTTCTATACATGAAAGAAGGGACAGGTCATACACACACACACACACACACGCACGCGCACGCGCGCACACACACACACACACACACACACACACACACACACACACACACACACACACACACACACACACACTTACAGGGTATGCATCCGGGTCTTCATTACACATCTGCAGGAACCTCTCTGGTCGGGCCGACGAGTGCTCTGGACCCTGAGTATAGGATCATGGGATACGTAGTTTATCAGCAATTTGTGACCACAGACAATGTTCTTCAAAGCGAAGACAGACTTATAGATAAGTGATGGGAGCAGCAGTGCTATTCTGTTCTCAGAGACTGAGGCAGACAAACAGACAGACGGGTGGACGGACACACACTCACACAGGTTTACACTCACATACTCTGCCTCACAGATGGATGGACGGACAGACAGTAGTTCCTACCATTCCTTCCATGCCATGGGGTAGCAGGAGGACTATTCCGTTCTGTCTGACCCACTTGGCCTGTCCTGGGCAGATGAACTGGTCTATGATACACTGGGCTGTGTTGTGGAAGTCTCCAAACTGGGCCTCCCACAGAACCAGAGCATTGGGACTGGCCATGGCAAAACCCAGCTCGAAACCTAGAGGGGGGGAGGAAAGGAGAGAGAGAGATGTTCAAGTCAGAAAGCATGAGGTTACTAAAAAAACAGACAACCCCTCATAATGCTGTGGCGTGCTGTACCGTAACGAGTGCAAAATAAAAGACTGCGTCTGCATGTCTGCGTACATGTACGTGTGTGTGTGTTTATGTGTCTGTGTACTAACCCAGTACTCCGTACTCTGACAGAGAGCTGTTACAGACAGTGTATGGAGCCTGGTTAGGAGCGATGTGGTTCATGGGAATACAGATCCTCTTATCTACATTCTGGTCATGGAGAACATGGTGTCTGTGACTGTAGAGGGGGAGATGGAGAGATGGAGAGAGAGAGAGAAGGAGAGAGAGAGAGATGTATGGGTAGAGGAAAGAGAGGAAGGGGAGAGGGAGAGGTGTGGGTAGAAGAAGCGAGAGAGAGAGATGGAGAGGGAGAGAGAGAGTAAATAAGAGTTAATACACCACCAAGAGTTAATACACCACCAAGAGTTAATACACCACCAAGAGTTAATACACCACCAAGATGTGACAATAACGCTCCAGTATGGCACCCAGGTCTCCCAGGTCTCCCAGCCCACCAACACAACCAACTTGAGAAGATCCAATGACGTGCAACCAAAATCATCCCACCTACACCTCCTACGACTCTGCATGCAATGACATGGGCTTGTAGTCCTTGGAGTCCCGCCGCACCCACCTCTGCAGATTCTTTGCCCAGAAGCTTGCAAAATCCCAGGATTACAACAAATGGCAGCCTCAGACGAGAGGCCATGTCAGTAGCAGATCTACCCAATCCAGTCACAAACTGAACCTTCCCCCTACTCGGACTGACAGATACTACAACAATTTACATAAGTATTATGAGACTCATAATTGAGCTCAGGTGCATCCTGTTTCTATTGATCATCCTTGAGATGTTTCTACAACTTGGTTGGAGTCCACCTGTGGTAAATTCAATTGATTTGGAAAGGCACACACCTGTCTATATAAGGTCCCACAGTTAACAGTGCATGTCAGAGCAAAAACCAAGCCATGAGGTCAAATTAATTGTTCGTAGAGCTCCGAGACAGGATTGTGTCGAGACACAGATTTGGGGAAGGGTACCAAAAAATGTCTGCAGCATTGAAGGTCACCAAGAACACATAACACTCTTGATAAGAGCGTCTGCTAAATGACTAACATTTTAAATGTAGATTCTGTTTCTTTTTTACCCCCTTTTTCTCCCCAATTGTTAGTTACAGTCTTGTCCCATCGCTGCAACTCCCGTACGCTCGGGAAAGGCGAAGGTCGAGAGCCATGCGTCCTCCGAAACACGACCCTGCCAAGCCGCACTGCTTCTTGACACACTGCTCGCTTAACCCGGAAGCCAGCCGCACCAATTGTTTGCATGCACCCGGCCCGCCACAGTAGTCGTTAGAGCGCCCGGCCAAACCCTCCCCTAACCCGTACGACGCTGGGCCAATTGTGCGCCGCCTCATGGGTCTCTCGGTCGCGGCCGGCTGCGACACAGCCCGGGATCGAACCCAGATCTGTAGTGACGGCTTAGACCGCTGCGCCACTCGGGAGGCCACGTGTGTAGATTGATGAGGGAAAAAAACAACTGAATCCATTTTAGAATAAGGCTATAACGTAACAAAATGTAGAAAAAGTCAAGAGGTCTGAATACTTTCCAAATGCAATGTATATTTCATATTTTTTATAGCATTTTATTTACTTACTTATGTAGACCTACAGTATAGTATGTATGCTGCAATTCAGCTTTTAGCTGCAAATGTATACAATTTCAAATAAACCTTAAATATATATAATGACAAACAACACATAACACTGTCAAACAAGAGACTTTAGAATGACATACAGTCATAACGTTGACATAAGCTGTCGTAAGGGTGACATTAGTACCTGAAGGTTCCTCTCTCCACGTCCTGTCCGCTGAGACGTATGTGTGTTCCTTCCTTGAGAAGCGAGCCAAAAGCCATGTACTCTCCTAGAGCCCAGTCACACACACGCTGGCCCACCATCGCTGCACGACCCTTTAGTATACGACTCAGACCTGACACACACACAGATATGAGGATATGTGAGCATGTACATAGGTTACGCTGTACTTGTCTTCCAGAGGTATTGTGTGTGTCCACACGTGTGTGTGTGTTTGTGTGTGTGTGGGGGTTTGTGCGCGCACTTGTGTGTTTGAGTGGATGTGCGTGGTTGTCTACCTCCATGTATAGTGAAGTCTTCCACAGGGACAGATGAAGCGATGTGTCCTATGTGTCCCAGCTCTTCCTCAGTCAGGCCTGTAGACGGACTGGTCATACTCTTAGGCTGGCCATCCACGTTGAAGAAACCTACACACACACACACACAAACACACACACATATTGATAAAAGATACACACTTTTAGTGTATGCTTACACATAGAGAATAAAACACACACACACATATCCACCTACAATATATTGTAAAACTTAGGTTTACACACACACACACACACACACACACACACACACTGACCGGGCCAGGGTGAGTCTAGCCAGTGTTTGATGTGTAAAATCTTCTCGTCTTTGGAGCGAGCATAAGCCTCCTCACAGATCTTGTCATACTTGGCTATCTCTTCCTACAGAGGGGAGAGGGTTAATATACATTTCATGTTAAATTAAGTAATCCTCAACGACAACACCTTGCTACCTCATATCAATCAGCGGGTGCGTTCTATATAAGGACAGTCTTTTATATAAAGACAGAGGACAAAATACGATATCTAAGTACAGGTTTGTAAGGACTGTTTATGGTACATGATTTATATGGGCAGTCTATGGTGTATAGTATACACTGAGTGTACAAAATATTAAGAACACCTGGTCTTTCCATGACATAGACTGACCAGGTGAATCCAGGTGAAAGCTATGATCCCTTATTGATGTCACTTGTTAAATCCACTTCAATCAGTATAGATTAAGGGGAGGAGACAGGTTAAATAATTATTTTTAAACCTTTAGACAATTGAGACATGGATTGTGTATGTGTGCCATTCAGAAGGTGAATGGGCAAGACAAAATATTTAAGTGCCTTTGAATGGGGTATGGTAGTAGGTGCCAGGGGCACCGGTTTGTGTCAGGAACTGCAACGCTGCTGGGTTTTTCACTCTCAACAGTTTTCCATGTGTATCAAGAATGGTCCTCCACCCAAAGGACATCCAGCCAACTTCACACAACTGTGGGAAGCATTGGAGTCAACATGGACCAGCATCCCTGTGGAACGCTTTCAACACCTTGCAGAGTCCATGCCCCGACGAATTGAGGCTGTTCTGAGGGCAAAAGGGGGGGTGCAACTCAATATTAGGAAGGTGTTCCTAATGTTTGGTATACTCAGTGTATATGGCAATATATGTTACCTCGTACTCCTGTCTGGTGACAGCTCCCTCTGCTATGAGCTTCTCAGCGTATTTCTTTAGGACTCCTTTCTGCTTCTTGATCTGCTTGTACATTAGCGGCTGGGTGAACATGGGTTCGTCCATCTCATTGTGGCCATTACGCCTGTAACACACCTGTAACACACACACACACACACACACACACACACACGCACACACACACACACACACACACACACACACACACACACACTAGAGGTTGTCGGCTCGTTCATGGTTATGGCATGTTACCTGCATGGGCTACATATATGGGTCTTTCTATAAACTAGGGTACCAGTGTGCATCTCTAGTAGTGTACAACTGTTTGGAGCTGTTACAATTGTATTCATGGATGCCCCCCCTTCAATTCGCAAGAGGCTGAATGTATCTCATCTGAGAAAGCATCCAAATGAAAGAAACAGCGCCCCCTCTGTCTCAGGATGCGTAGCCCATCTATCTGATGCTGTCTGGTCAAAAAGAGTATTACACTGTTATCGCCCGTAGCATTAAATGCACGGGAAGCCAGCGAGCATTTGTTTGATGTGCGTTTGATGTCTAGCTGTTTAGTTACATGGGGACATTATCGCACAACATCAGCTGATTCAGGAAAGGATTTTCTGAATGACAGTCAAGTGATAAAGAGCACGCGATTTAACAACAGCCAAAGTGCAGGAATTAATGTTGATCTCGAGGATTGATTGACAGAACATTTCGGTGTCTGTTGTTACGGTGGTAAAGATAAATAGCCCACTTCGTGGAGAACATTGAATCAAGATTACTAAGGTAAGATTACAGTCTGTGTACGTTTTGATCGTTTGTTTTCCGAGTTAAAACGGAGCAAGCGGCAACGTTAAAACGGCTTGTTTATTCGTTTTTGAATAGAAACAGAAAAATATGAAAATTGCTTGTTCTTTTCATTTTTGCATATAAAACCAAAAAACTATTTGATATTTCGATGTTCAAATGTGGCTGGGGTTAAATGTGGAATGCCTGGTCAAGTGCACAGCCAAAACATCCTGTCCTTTCAAAGTACGAGGTCACTCTTCTAACTCCATTCTATAAATCTATTATCTATTAATTAATTGATTAATAGCTGCCCATACCATGCCACAGTGCCAAGATAAAGTAAGATTTCTACATTTCTGCATAAAATGTTGTGTGTATTGACTTATTAATGAACTGCTGTTACTGTAAATAGTTAGCTGACTGATATATCCTAGCTACCTAGCTAATCATTGGTAATCTTATTAAATGATGCTATACAGCCAAAACAACAGTATCTATTGCTAGACTAGAGATATGCCCTAGATATATAGTTAGTCAGTGGTTGCACATCTAACTAGCTGGAATGAAGGAAGGGTTTGAATAGCAGACATGTAAATATATCCTGTTTACAGCAGGTCTCCAGCTGCCCAGACCTGTCTGATCAGCCTGATAGGGTCCCGTGAGTGTGTCCAGCTTACACCTGTGAAAATCTGTGTGTGTATAGCAATGGAATTAAACATCCAACCAATGCCTCAAGTGTTGTGCTCTAGGTCCACCACACACCCAAAGTGTTGTGGGGTCCTGTCCAGAAACAACCCCTAGCCCTACCCCTAGACACTTGTGGAGATCTGAGAGAATTGAACAGGTGTAAGCAATACCACCAAAATTCCACCAAGCCTATCAGAGGTTAAGGTGGAGTTCTCACCATGTTACCACCCATCAGTCCCTCACAGATCTCCACAAGTGTCTAGACTCTGGGCAGTAGGGGATGCGGGTTGTTCCTGGACAGGCCATGGGTATTATGGTAGCTCAGTCAGTCAGTCAGGCAGTCTGGCACTGTCAAAAAATGTTAATAGCTGTCAAATACTTGCTTCCTCCGTCTTTGGGAGAATTTCTATTGCATTTCCTTGATTTGTTATATGAGAAGGTCAGAGGTCCCTTCCCTGTCACCTTCTTATTCAATGGGTTTTGAGAAGGAGGCAAGGGGAGAGGACATGAGGAATGACGAGGACGTGAGGAATGAAGGAAATGCAATTGAGATTATCCCCTTGTTTCCTCCATTCCTCACCTCCCTCTCAAAGCACATTGTGGGAGAGGAGGGAAGGTTCCTCCCCTTGGGCTCCAATGCACTTTCAAGGTGGTGCAAGGAGAGGAGGAAACAAGGACAGAGGAAGCAAGAATGTGATGTCTAGTTTTCACACACACAGACGCACACACACACACACACCCACACACACACACACACACTACTTGAAGAGTTTACTGATTATAATGATTTCATTATTGGTTATTATTATTGTCAATTATGACAGAGGCCATTGTATTATATTATTGTACTAAATTATTATATAAACTATAAAAAAATACAGAAATGCTTTTAAAAATCTTTTTCATTCTTCTGGAAGGTTTAGCATGGCTATAAATGATAGAGAAGTTGACTACAGCACAAACAGACCTGGCTACTAGGCATGACAAAGAAACATGCAGTATCCATGCAGTATCCATGTTTCATGTGACATTTTGAATGACATGTAGATGTTTTGTTGTTGCTAGGAGTTATGGTCTCATTGTGTCTATCTAGACTCTTCTTCCTGTTAGTACCCATTTTTAAATGTACATCAAACCATTTATTTGTTTTGACCCTGATGTCACACATTGGTCCCTTTATTTATAGAGAGACCCATATACATATGCTGACTGTTCGGTAAGTCACTAAAGGTGGCTGCTTGATAACCCTATTATAATGATCATCTCATTATGACCATTACAAATACCTGATCAGGAAACACACACACACACGTTTCTTATTGGACAAGTAGTCCGTTTCAGTCCGTTCTCCTCCGTTTCATGCCTAATGAACACCACCCTGGTCAGGAAACACACACTCACCAGGTCGACGACCACGTCCTTGTGAAAGGTGGCCCTCCACTCGGCGGCGACATTACACACGTACATGACAGCCTCGGGGTCGTCAGCGTTGACATGGAAGATGGGGGCGTTGACCACTTTGGCCACGTCTGTAGGGTAAGAGGATGATCTCGCCACCCTGGGGTCGGTGGTGAAACCAATCTACAGGGAGGGAGAGAGAAAAGAGGGAAGCTAAATTAAGGGAAGGGTGTGTGTGTGTGTGTGTGTGTGTGTGTGCGTGCGTGCGTGCATGTGTTACCTGGTTGTTGACCACCACATGGATAGTGCCATGTGTGGTGTAGGAGGGCAGGTCAGAGAGGTGGAAGGTCTCATAGACAACCCCCTGGCCTGCAAAAGCTGCATCACCATGGAGTAGGATGGACATTACCTGGAAATACACACACACAGAAATATAAATACACACACACACAAAAACATACAACTACATACACAGTCTGTCTGCCTGTGAGTGTGTGTACTTACCCTGTTGCCTTCTGTGTCCCCGCAGTAGAACTGCTCAGCTTTGGTCTTGCCCTGCACCACGGGGTCCACAGCCTCCAGGTGGGAGGGGTTAGCCATGAGTGACAGTGTGATGTTCCTATCAGTGACCCGGTTGATCCTCCGGTGCCACATCCCCAAGTGGTACTTCACATCTCCAGAACCCTGAGGGGGGGAGAGAGAGAGGAGGGGGAGAAAACAAGGGCAAATGAATTGCATGAGTACAACTTCTTCATTTTCTTTAGGTTCTGATATGGAAGACTTTTTCCATGTTAATCACTTTCCATATTGTATTACCAGGGTCGTGATCTTTAGGGCACGCAACGGACAGCATTTTAAAATATTTTGCAACAGAATACGAAAATCAGTGTTTCTTATTGGACAAGTCCAGGTAGTCCCTCCCTGCTTCAGTTATTTATTTCCCCTTTTGGTAGTTAATGAACAGGACCATGCTCTCTGCTAGTTGTAGGATGTACCTCATCAGCAGCCTCGAGCTTGGAGTCAAACTGACAGAAGATCTGATCCAGCTCCTTACGGATCACATTGGCCAACACATTCAATCTCCCCCTGCAGAGACAGAAAGAGAAAGAGAGAGAGAGAAGGGTGGAGAGAGGGAGAACAACTTTCAGCTACCCTACGCATGGGGCAGCTTGTGATTGGTGTGTATGTGGTAACAGTACCTGTGGGGCGGCCTATGATTGGTGTTTCGATGGACCCGCTGCCTGTGGGGCAGCCTGTGATTGGTGTTTCTGTGGTAACAGTACCTGTGGGGCATGCCCATGATGATGCTCTCCACTCCGTTCATGCTGGACTTGTCGATGATGGTCTTCAGGGCTGGGATGAGAGACTCACAGCCCTCAAGGCCAAAACGCTTCTCTGATGACCATTTCCTCTGCAGGAACTCCTCGAACCTTGCCAACAGGAAACAGGAAGTTAAACAGGAGGTTTAACATATGTCGCCCAGTCCAGAAATCACCCCTATTCCCAATTCCAAATCGCCCTTTCGCTCTATGCATTTGTGGAGATCTGAGAGGATTTGATAGGTGTCCGTGTTACAGAACCGATTAGACAACCTTCTGTTACACTATACTCACTTTGTCTAGGGGACCTAGGCTTGCCTAATTGTTCTGTGACCTGACTAGGTGTGTGCTTTAACGTGAAAGTAGGAGTGTCCGGACCGTGTTGTATGTACATGTACCCAGGAGACAGCAATCTTACCGTGTTCAGGGCCAGCTCCGTCTTGACCTCTTGGTTGGCCAGTTCAAGCAGGTTATTCATATGTTCAAAATAAATATGTACAAAAACCAACCTACAAAAAGGCATGCCCAACTAAAGAGGTTAACTAACACAAAGAAACAAACAGAGGCCGTCTGAGAGGCTTCGGGCCTCCTCTCTCTCCCGCACTGACAAACCACCTGATTGCCAACACTTGAGTAATTATCAAGGCTTTCGTGAACTAACACTTGCACTTGACCTTTCCCCCCCTTACTAGCTCTGACTTTGCTGATAGCTACTTTATTGAGGAAAAATGTACTTACTATGCCTGTGATATGTGGTTGTCCCTCCTAGCTATCTTAAGATGAATGCACTAACTGTAAGTCGCTCTGGATAAGTGCGTCTGCTAAATGACTAAAATGTAAAATGTAAGGCTTCCTGGCAGAGCACATCATCTAAACCGGTTGCTGCTGCCCCCTGTCAATGAGGTGTTGAAGTGTAGTATGTTGTCCAGCTATGTGCCTCACACTAAACATATCATAACATAAGCAATATGGTAATAGCAATATGCTTATGCAATAAACTGGGGGAGCATTCAACAGCGTAGAGGAATTCCTTTTCTTCTATGTGACATTTTTTGTAACCTGCACAATTGGTAAATATGCACACACTTGTTTTTTTTATGTGAAATCGGTGTACAGACAGACCTGGTGGATCGAACCATTCTGGCTAGCAGGGTCCTCTTCTCCTCCAGGGTGAACTGCATGATGCCTGGCCTCTCAAACTTCTGTCTGATCCACTGGCACTGCTCCAGGTCATTAATGAACATGAACTCTACTCCGATAGACTGACAGTACGCCATCTACAGGAGAGGAGAGGTCAGTGTGTGTGCGCGTGTGTGTGTGCATGTGTGTGTTGAGTTTTTTGTAAGCAGTGAGTGTGTGCAATGCGGCGGATCTACCTCGAGGCGCTGTATGATCTCTCGGAGGGGCAGAGCGCTCTCGCTGCCACCTATAAAAGTGGTGGTGGGGAGCCGGAAAACCTTGTCCAGGTCGGACTCATCCAGACCATAGAACTCTGCCATCGTTACCATGGAGACGAACGGACCGGGGGGGTAAAGAAACATAATAGACAAATGGAGAGAGGAAGAGGTGATCAGAGAGTTAGAAAAAGAGAGAGAGAGAGATGGAGAAAAGCAGAAAGAGAGGGAATTAGTGGGAGAGAGAGGGGGGCATAGAGAAGGAAGGCTAATTTAAACATCAAAACGACATGATATCTAGAGAAACCCACTCTATATTTGAATACCTAAGTTATACAGACATCCAAAAAAGCACAACATTGATTGATTAGTTTGATGGCCACAAGCAGGGTTATTGCATTACACGAGATAGACGGGAGGGACAAAGCACATGAGAGAGAAAGAGGTAGAGCGAGAGAAAGAGAAAGAGAAACAGAGCAAGAGGTGATGGTGATGGTGAAATAACAATGTCAGCAGTAAGCTGAAGAGGGGTGGTGGGGAGGGATGGAGGGGTGACAAAAACAATGTCAGTCTACTCATTCTAGAATACTTGATTCTAGAAATTATATTCTACAGTGGTATGGCAACAGGAGAGAGGGTTGAATTATTTTCTGGAATGTAGGGGTAAGTGATGATGCATATACAAAATGGTAGCAGGCAGTGCGTGAACGTGAAAGGCTGTCACAGAGTCAGCAGAGTCCCAGCAGCTTTATATTACAGTGCCTTCAGAAAGTATTCACACCCCTTTACTTTTTCCACATTTTGTTGTATTACAGCCTGAATTTAAAATAGATTGCAATTTTGTGTCACTGGCCTACACACAATTCCCCGTAATGTCAAAGTGGAATTATGTTTTAAAAAATGTTTACAAATTGTGACTCGTTTCAGGAAACTAGGTGTATGCCGCGCATCACTACTTCACATGAGAGGCATTTGAACGTAAACATCAATTTTTTATCAAAATGCATTTTTTGGCAAGAATGCCTTCTGGAACATGTGAACTTTCATGTGCCCTAATAACAAACTTGTATGCCATCTGTAAATATGAATACAACTGTTAAATTACGAGCCTAGTTAGTTTAGCCACGAAAAAAGACAGGAACCTTGATTGGCTAAGATAATGGATGGGCTGGACATGCCGAGAGATGGGTTCGGATTGGTCTTCCATGTAGCACGCTTCTGTCTATAACATGAGCTGCTCAGTATGTGTAGGTAATCCTTTCTAAAGCTGATTTTTTAAAGAATATCACGAAGAATTGCAAAAGTGTTGCTAATGCTCTCCACTTTCTGGAGGACCAAGTTTTGAAATCAGTGTAATGTCCGGTGGAAGCAGAGTATGATAGCTAAGGAGATGGAGAACATTCTGGCGTTTGATTGCAAATATGCAGAGGGAGTCAAACAGAAGAAGGCTGTTGTATAAAGCACCTGTCTCCGGATTACATCTTCAAATTAAGGGCAACCATGGCATCCGTGACAGAGAGGGAGAAGTGCTCATCCATGTATACGGGAAATAGAGTCTAGCTAGCTACGTTTTCGGATATTATACATTTCTAATTTTGTCAGAAAGTCGTTTTCATTGCAAGTTAAAGCGTACTGTTAGTTAGCTAGTTAACGTTAGCTTGCTGGCTTGCTAGCTAATGTTACGTGTATGATCTGTGTAGCAATATTATTCGTATCTCAGAGCCATTTGCATTGCTAGTTATAGCCTAATGTTAGCTAGCTAGCTAAGATTGAACCTAGTTGGTTAGCTTTAGCTACCTGCAGATTCGTGCAGGGTAGTAATGTTATCAGTTGGGATTATGGTTAATTGTTTATTTAGCTAGCTACATGTCTAAACAAAAGACTCATAACCATTTCACTGTAGCATTTACACCTTCTGTATCCTGTGCATGTGACAAATAAACTTTGATTTTATTTGATATAGTGTGTGTTTACCAGAGACAGTAATGTGAAGAACAATATGACCTGCACCAAAGTCAAATTAGGATACAGTGGGGACAAAAGTTTAGTCAGCCACATTGTGCAAGTTCTCCATTAAAAAGATGAGAGAGCCCTGTTTTATTTCATCATAGGTACACGTCAACTATGACAGACCAATTGAGGAAAGAAAATCCAGAAAATCACATTGTAGGATTTTAATGAATTTATTTGCAAATTATGAAGGAAAATAAGTATTTGGTCACCTACAAACAAGCAAGATTTCTGGCTCTCACAGACCTGTAACTTCTTATTTAAGAGGCTCCTCTGTCCTCCACTTGTTACCTGTATCAATGGCACCTGTTTGAACTTGTTATCAGTATAAAAGACACCTGTCCACAACCTCAAACAGTCACACTCCAAGCTCCACTATGGCCAAGACCAAAGAGCTGTCAAAGGACACCAGAAACAAAATTGTAGACCTGCTCCAGGCTGGGAAGACTGAATCTGCAATAGGTAAGCAGCTTGGTTTGAAGAAATCAACTGTGGGAGCAATTAATAGGAAATGGAAGACATACAAGACCACTGATAATCTCCCTCGATCTGGGGCTCCACGCAAGATCTCACCCGTGGGGTCAAAATGATCACAAGAAAGGTGAGCAAAAATCCCGGAACCACACGGGGGGACCTAGTGAATGACCTGCAAAGAGCTGGGACCAAAGTAACAAAGCCTACCATCAGTAACACACTACGCTTGCCAGGGACTCAAATCCTGCAGTGCCAGACGTGTCCCCCTGCTTAAGCCAGTACATGTCCAGGCCCGTCTGAAGTTTGCTAGAGTGCATTTGGATGATCCAGAAGAGGATTGGGAGAATGTCATATGGTCAGATGAAAACAAAATATAACTTTTTGGTAAAAACTCAACTCGTCGTGTTTGGAGGACAAAGAAGGCTGAGTTGCATCCAAAGAACACCATACCTACTGTGAAGCATGGGGGTGGAAACATCATGCTTTGGGGCTGTTTTTCTGCAAAGGGACCAGGACGACTGATCCGTGTAAAGGAAAGAATGAATGGGGCCATGTATCGTGAGATTTTGAGTGAAAACCTCCTTCCATCAGCAAGGGCATTGAAGATGAAACATGGCTGGGTCTTTCAGCATGACAATGATCCCAAACACACCGCCCGGGCAACGAAGGAGTGGCTTCGTAAGAAGCATTTGAAGGTCCTGGAGTGGCCTAGCCAGTCTCCAGATCTCAACCCCATAGAAAATCTTTGGAGGGAGTTGAAAGTCTGTGTTGCCCTGCGACAGCCCCAAAACATCACTGCTCTAGAGGAGATCTGCATGGAGGAATGGGCCAAAATACCAGCAACAGTGTGTGAAAACCTTGTGAAGACTTACAGAAAACGTTTGACCTGTGTCATTGCCAACAAAGGGTATATAACAAAGTATTGAGAAACTTTTGTTATTGACCAAATACTTATTTTCCACCATAATTTGGAAATAAATTCATAAAAAATCCTACAATGTGATATTCTGGAAATTTTTTCTCATTTTGTCTGTCATAGTTGACGTGTACCTATGATGAAAATTACAGGCCTCTCTCATCTTTTTAAGTGCGAGAACTTGCACAATTGCTGGCTGACTAAATACTTTTTTTCCCCACTGTATAATGTTAGGCCAAAGAGACAGTGTCCAAGTTCTAAAATTCTCCAGTAGAATGCCCTGCTTTTATTTCATCACACTCACAATCATAAGCTATTTTCTGTAATTAGCTCGCCATTAACTTGTAAGTAATGATCTTGTTGTGAGTTTATTTTCCTGTAATAATGAATACAATGAATACGTTGTCAGCTATATGATATGCTCATTATTTGAACTGGCTAACCAGCTAACTTAACGTTAACTTAGTCTTGAAATCTTTGGTTATTTAGCACACTACCATCGTACTCACTCTGTTTTGCACATGGCGTCACATGTGAATCCTTAAAGAGATGGGTGGGGCTAAGGCTTAAGAGGGTGTGAATGATGCTGAATGGGTGGACAAAAAAGAGCTCTCCATTAGGTATACCAAAACATTCAAGGGCCATTTTCTCAAAAGTGGGGTTACAAGTTTATCAATTTTCAAAGCAGAATTACTTTCCCATTGTCCCTCAACTGTAGTATATGATATACCATGTTCTAGCTCTGAGTCTCTACTTTTATCCAATGTAAAAAACACAATTTCAAATTTTGCTACATAAGATCAAATCGAGCCGGTTGGTCACAATTATTTAAAAATTGAATGAATGTCTTGAGTCAATAAGTATTCAACCCCTTTGTTATGGCAAGCCTAAATAGGTTCAGGAGTAAAAATGTTCTTAACAAGTCACATAATAAGTTGCAGGACTGTGTGCAGTAATAGTGTTTAACATGATTTTTGAATGACTACCGTGGTCCTCTGTAGCTCAGCTGGTAGAGCACGGCGATTGTAACGCCAAGGTAGTGTGTTCGATCCTCGGGACCACCCATACACAAAAAAAAATTTATGCGCACATGACTGTAAGTCGCTTTGGATAAAAGCGTTTGCTAAATGGCTTATTATTATTATTATTATCTCTGTACCCCACACATACAATTATCTGTAAGGTCCCTCAGTCGATCAATGAATTTCAAACAAAGATTCAACCACAGACCAGGGTGGTTTTCCAATGCCTCGCAAAGAAGGGCACCTCTATTGGTAGATGGGTAGAAATAAAAAAAGCAGACATTGAATATCCCTTTGAACATGGTGAAGTTATTAATTACACTTTGGATGGTGTATCAATACATCCAGTCACTACATACAGCGTTTCCCAAACTTGGTCCAAGGGGTGCACGTTTAGTTTTTTGCCATAACACTACACAGCTGATGAAAATTATCAAAGCTTGATGATAAGTTGATTATTTGAATCAGCTGTGTAGTACTAGGGCAAAAACCAAAAATATGCACCCCTTGGGGTCACGAGGACCGAGTTTGAGAAACCCTGCACAAACCCAACGCCTGTATCTTTGTAGTGCAAAGTTTCCCAAACTCCAACTCAGTTGCCGGAGAGGAAGGAAACTGCTCAGGGTCACAAAAAATCACTAAGTACCACTCTCGGAGACAAATTCACCTTTCAGCAGGTCAATAACCGAAAACACAAGGCCAAATATACACTGGAGTAGCTTACCAAGACGTCATTGAATGTTCCTGAGTGGCGTAGTTACAGTTTTGACTTAAATCAGCTGCGTAGCAATGATCAACAACTAACTTGACAGACCTTGAAGAATGTAAAAAAAAATAATGTGCATATTTTGCACAATACAGGTGTGAAAGCTCTTAGAGACTTACCCAGAAAGACTTAGTGCTGTAATCGCTGCCAAAGGTGATTATAACATGTATTGTAATTTTCTTTACAAATGTTAGAATTTTTCTTTCACTTTAACATTACAGATTATTTTGTGTAGATCGTTGTCACGGATACAGCCGAGGCTGCCCCTCCTTCTTGCTCGGGCAGGCTTCGGCGTTCGTCGTCACCAGAGTACTAGCTGCCACCGATTGATGTTTCTGTGTCACACTAGTCCTGTCTTTATTATTCACACCTGTTACTCATTAGGCTTATTGGTTTCCCTATATTACCTCTGTTTTCCCTCCTGGGTTTGTGCGTGATTGTTCGTTGTTACGTCGTCTGTTGAGCTGTTGTTTTGCTCTTCCCTGCGTGGAGGGTTTGCTATGGTTTACTTTGTGTTTAGTAAAGCCATACTTTTCTCAGTTCTGTGTCCTGCGCCTGATTCCGTTTCACCACTTCACCCAGACGTTGACAATCATTGACAAAAAATTACAATCAAATCCATTTGAATCCCACCTTGTAACACAACAAAATGTGGAAAAAGTCAAGGGGTGTGAATACTTTCTGAAGGCACTGTACATGTGTTCTTTATTGAAAGTTTCCATTGCCATATGTTATGCTTGAGTGTGTAAAACCTACGAGCATCGGTAGCATCAGTGCTACACTGATGACCTAAACAGCTGTTTCTGTTATGTTAAAGTAACTGTCCAGTGTTTCCAGATTTCTATTAAAAATGAACTAGAATTAATTACAATATGATTGAAATAGTTTTCCTTCCAAACAATTGTAAGTATGTTAAAAAGCAGCATTTAGGTGTTTGAATGGTGTGGGCGTACCACGTACACCTAACAACAGAATGGTGTAGGCATATACCCGTCATTAAAAATATTCATGCGAGTAGACCGTTGATTGGCCAGCTCAGCCAATGAGCCAACATGACATCATGTTCTATTAGGAAATAGCAAGTATTTTTGAAACAGTCTGTTTGAGATACAAGTTTGAGGTGTTTTTTATAAAATATATTTTTATTATTTATGCTTTGGCCACAAATACGAGTATAGGACGAGTCAACAACATTATTTGGTTATGAGTTAACAGAATATGAACTTTTAGAAGATAGATTTTTACTGGACAGTTACTTTAACAGAAAGACTATAGGTCAAAGTCTATACTTTTAGCCAATACATTTATAATATGCTTTTTATTACAGAAGGAATCTTAGGTGTGTGTGTGATCTCCCTGTAGGTGTATGAGTAACAGTCCTGATATGGATGGAGTACATAAACCAACAGGGCAGCGTTCTCTAACACTATGACACTTGTTTTACTAGAGACTGGGGGGAATCCAGCCAAGCAGATGAACTCTTAATGAAATCTAATCAAGTTAAAGAGTTGAGGCAGCCGGAGAGACATGTCTACACAGCCCTCTCACTGACCCTGAAAACACACATTTCAATTTTAGTCATTTAGAAGACGGTCTTATCCAGAGTGACTTAAAGGAGCAATTAGGGTTAAGTGCCTAGCACAAGGGCACATCAAGAGATTTTTCACCTAGGCGGCTGGGAGATTCGAAGCAGCAACCTTTCGATTACTGGGCCAACGCTTTTAACCGCTAGGATACCTGCCACACACACACACACACACACACACACACACACACACACACACACACACACACACACACACACACACACACACACACACACACACACACACACACACACACACACACACACACTACTCTACTTCTACAATAAACTGCCCACAGAGCAACCCAGAGATAAAAGAAGAGTTAGAACTAGGGAACTTTCCTACCATCACTCATCAGTGGGACTAGGGAAACATCACCTGAATGCTACAGAGAAATCCTTAGGTCCAGTTCCAAACCAATACTGTGACCTGATCCCTAGACCCTTGCTTCTCCATCTGAGAGCGTAGTCTTAGGGGCATAGACAACAAATACGTAGAGACAGGGGCATGGTGTCGATTTGGAATCAGGCCGCAGCAGCAGCGGAGCTGTAGCAGAGCTAAAAAGGAAGTAGAGGATCCTGGGTATTGTAGTCTAGGGGCTGTGTCCATACCTTCAGCAGTGAGATCATACAGACGCTCTTTATACCCAGAGAGGTCTGGGGGACACAGAGAGAGACACACACATATGGATTAGTGAAACGTACACACGAACAGGTTGGTGACACGCACACATGCACACAAACACGCACACACATTCTGGTGCACACCCATAGATGTCTCTCAAACCCACACACAAACCCGGATATTGCTTCATATAGCCTAGCATTCCTCAAAGTTGTTGAGTGCCCTGTTGACATCAGCTAAAAGTGACAGCCAGTCAGTCAGCCAGCCAGACACACTACTGAAGCTCAACAATACTCATTTGAGACACACAGAACCAAAGGATAACCCTTTGAAGAACCCTTTTCGGTTCCAGGTAGAACCCTGTTGAGATCCATGTACATTTTACATTTACATTTTAGTCATTTAGCAGACGCTCTTATCCAGAGCGACTTACAGTTAGTGAATACATGTTATTTTTCTATACTGGCCCCCTGGGAATCAAACCCACAACCCTGGCGTTGCAAACGCCATGCTCTATCAACTGAGCTACATCCCTGCCGGCCATTCCCTCCCCTACCCTGGACGACGCTGGGCCAATTGTCGCGCGCCCATGAGTCTCCCGGTCGCGTCAGCGGCGACAGAGCCTGGATTCGAACCAGGATCTCTAGTGGCACAGTGTAGAACCCTTACACAGAGGGTTCTACATGGAACCCAAAAGAGTTCTACCTGGAACCAAAAAGGGTTCTCCTATGGACAGCCGAAGAACCCCTTTGGAACCCTTTTTTCTAAGAGTGCAGAAGAGACCTCTTTGACCCCAACACCACTTAGCAATAGGCCAACTGTAAATTCCATGTCATCACAATTTGTTTAACTCTGTAATCCTTTCAGTGCACACACATGCATATGCACTCACACACACACTCACGCATGCATGCACACACACTCTCAGTGACCCTTTCACTGCCTTCCCTTTCGTTGGTTGTGTGAACGTCACAATAGTGTGCTGACAATGACGCGTTGTTCTATGTGAAGGCCTTGTAAGATAGCAGGCGGCACAATACAACCAGTCCACAACGTCATCATGACATTGTCAGAACTTTTAACCCCCAGTCCCCTATGCAGTTAACCCTACATGAGTTGCAGGGGTGGGGAAACACTTATCTTATCTTATCTCTACACTTATCTCTGACAGATTCCATGATGACACCACAATGGGGGAATTCCACTGGAGAATTACGGCACAGAACACTGGGAATGATGACGTTCCTAAAAACGTTCTGTCCTCAAAGGGTTAAAGTGGCCACAAACCTCATCTTCTCTTATCTCTAGCACGTACAGAGAATACTGTGGAATACTAGTGTGTTATATGTACTGTCGGAGATCATTCCCTAGAGATTACCCAGGCAGGAGGAAGGGGTGATTAGATAACAGTATGCCTGGAGAGATGACTAGATCCCATGGTTTAACAGTACGACAATCTGACTCTGTGCCCTAAATGTGACTGAGAATGAATTAAACAAAATGGCGGGATGCAATATTTACCCATGGCAAATGCAACAATAGCACAGACAAATATATAGTTTAGTATACTGCTAGAAGAAGCAGCATGTATGCTATAGTACACGCTAAGGAAATTACATAGTTGGGTGACAGGCTGGTGACAGGTGGGTTAAACCATGTGGAGGGTGAGGATATGGGTGTGGGTTAGGGTTAGATATGTGGTGACAGACTATATTTAAGGCCTAAACCCATCAGTCTCAATTACCCTTCCCCTCCTCTCCTCACCCAGTTTGTCATTGGAGGTGATGATGTCAGAGGGGGGAGGGCCTGGGTCGATGGCAGCCATGATGCCCAGAGGGTCCAGCTGTGCCACGTGGTGACCCCGAATCTACAGGGGGGCAGGGGGCGGGTTCGAGAGAAGGGAGGGAACAAATTAAAAGATACAAAATAAATGAAACAGCAAAAGAGAGCAGAGGGGAGGAAAGACAAATCAAAAAGAGGTGAAAGACAAAATAAATCAAGAAAGCAAGAGGGAGGGAAAAAGAGAAAGAGATAACAAATAAACGAAGGGAGAACAGGAAGAAGAAAGAAAGACAATCAATCAGAAAGGTTAACAAACAAGCCGCTTAATCAGAGTTGGCACACACACGGCAGCGAGGCGAGGCAGGCGGGCACACGTTTCTCACCAACTTTCTTCAAGCCCACCATTACTGGGGCCTCATCAAAGTCTACCACACTGATGTCCAGAGGGTCCAGCTTGGCTATGTGGTGCCCCCGCACCTAGACACATACAGGGCAATGACACTCAGTGTGTGTGTGTGTGTGTGTTCAGAGGAACCTCCTAGACACAGGTATTACACTCAGTGTGTCAGTGTGTGTGTGTGTACAGTACCTGGTATGCCCGTACAAGCGACTGTACAGCCAGATGGTCCTCCACTAGCTTCTCCACGTTAGGTTGCACCCCGACCATCGCCTGGGCGTTGGCCAATCCCAGAGCAGCACCACCCAGAGGAGGAGGGCTCTGATAGGCTGCGCCTGGTGGCGCCCCCGCATTGGCATTCCGGAAGAAAATATCCCACGACTGCAGAGTGAGAGTGAGAGAGTGAGAGAGAGAGAGAGAGAGAGAGAGAGAGAGAGAGAGAGAGAGAGAGAGAGAGAGAGAGAGAGAGAGAGAGAGAGAGCGAGAGACAAAGATACAGACAGAGAGACAAAGAGACAGACAGAGAGACAGAGAGAGAGAGACAGAGAGAGAGACAGAGAGAGAGACAGAGAGAGAGGGAAGAAAGACAGAAGAACAGAAAGAGGGCTTGGTTAGAAAACCATCAATCCAGGTATGCCAGGTATTTACCAATAAATCACATGGTAAAATGGTAATTACATAGTAAAAACCTATGAATTACTTTTGCCTCTTTGGAATTCATTTAAAAACTAGCACCACTACGAGACACCATTTGGTACCAGATAGTTAGCAACTGCATTGTCTAATATTATCTATTGATCTTAGGTCGCCAAGCCACATTGAGCAACGTTAAAGAGCAACTGCCCCTAAAAAACAACTTCTCATTTAGAAAACAGCCTAAGTGGCATTGATATGAGTCAGAAACATATATTCTACTGTCAAAATTGACTACAGTGTAAATAGGATACTTTTGGTCAGTCTCATCCAAAACAGGGTTTTGTAAGACTTGTGGTCGTGACCGCATCACAACATAAATGAAGGTTGGGTTTGTTTCAATCCTGCCCACATGCCCACAGCTGGCAGCACACAAGAAATCATCAATTTGGAAATCATCTTTGGATATCCATATTGGGCTAGTTAGGGACCTTAGGTAAATTACACAATATACATGGGACAATATGTTAACATTTCAATAGCTCCAAATTTCAATGAGTTAAAAACCTCAAACTAACTACAAATTGTTGAAATGCACTATCTGACTCCATTTTTGTTCGAAGGCTATAGGTCCAGAATCGTATCCAGTGGGTATAGCCAAGGTTGCGAGCATTGCGTCACCACTCGGAATACTAAGATGCACGTGTCTAGGTTTACCGTTATGCTATTATTAAGAGGCTAAGGAACTAAGTGCTAATATTTTTGCAATCAATGTCCTAGCATTAAATGATTGAGTTAACCCTTAGCTCAGAGATGCACAGTTAGAGACCGAGCACATGTGCTATGTATATTGTGAATAACATTTACCATTGGACATTTCATCAAATAATAATTCAAGGAATATTACTCAGAAATGTGAGGACTACGGTTCATATCCATTTATAAATAATCCGATTTATTACAGCTATGAAGTAAGAATACAATTAACAAATGGTACATACCAGAAATCATCACGATGAAAATAATCCAAAATATCCTAAGTCTTTAACAGCATAGAAAACTCACTACTATGACATACAAGCGTATATCAGGAGATCGGTTTACCAATGACTCCATGATCAACATTTAAACCCAGCTTTTATTCTTCCAAGAGCGCCAAATCCCTGTATCTCCTATCACCATTAATTAACATCACTTTGCATGGCTCAAAACATTAAAACAACGCACACATTCTTGGATCTAATTATCACAACTCTTATCTAAATTATACGGGCGCACCCCTGTGTCGCTCCTCTTTGAACTATGCGCTGTCCGACGAACAGAATAACACAGTTTCTCTGTAACAGTACAATTAAATATATCAACATTCATTCAATCCAGAACACTGACAATCAACATGACAATTAAATTCACACAGTAACATACATTCTGTCTATTCAGGTTTCATCAGTCTTCACCTCTCCTGTCTTCAGTGACCCTTGGACTTCTGTGGGAATGTCTCTTAATTGAGATTGCCACAGATAAGGTGTTTGACCCCTGTGATAGCCCACAGATGGTCTGTCATTCTACTAATGCTATAAATTATGATTGTCATCACGCTGGGCCTCGGCGCTAGCAAGTCACTAGACGCATCTTCATCACTGGCCTTCATCATTGTTCACATTTGTTCACTGTCTTTCTTTTTCCACTACACATATACAAATATTGAAAGCATTTAAAATATTTACAAAATGTTGTCTCATTTCCCTAACTAGCCCCAGAGCTAGGCTATACGAAGTCAAAACCAACTTTGCCAACGTCGCACACCAGCTAGCTGAAGCTAATTGGCTAAATAATTTAGCTAACTCTCCCACCTGTGAACATACACAAGAGACAACCACATCAAACCACACCCCGAAACCAACTCACGTTTGAATTCAGTCACGGATGCTAGCATTTCTTAATGAACCAAATCTAAAATGAGGCCAAAGGAGGAAGTGCAGTCGCCCTTTAAACTAATTTAGCACAAGGGGAGAAAACAAACACTTAATATTAATTTAGTACATTTCTCTTTTGGATGTGACCCATGCCATATCAGTCACAGTGAGTGCTTTTGAACAGGCTTTGCAATATTTGCAAGTTTTAATCTGACCAAAACGCTGTAATTGAGCCAAAAACTGCTCTACAATATACAAATGTTTTGATGTACAATAACATGCAGTTACACGTTTATTCAATACCTTGCCATAACATGAACAATAACATGAACATAGGTAGTGCTCCTACTGAACAGTAGTTTATAGGGCTTGGTTTTTAGGTCAGTAAGCCATGTTAAGCATTGGTTGATCAGATCAGGCATCTGAGAGTGCTTCCAAAGTGGGCCAGGCAGAACTCTTTAGCTGGTTAAATCCTGGGATGCAGTAACACACACCATTTCATAATCAGGGCTCTGGGTTATATAAACTAGAACAAACTGTTAGAACAGCTGTGTCACACACAAAGTCACTCACATAGGATGTATGCAGGCACGTACGCACACACACAGACACACACACATATAGGCACACACACAGCTATTCAATGATGACGACACAAACAGGCGTTGAGTTGGTTCACTGGTGAGGCTTCCAGGCTCTGACTTGGCATATTGAGTAAGACTGGGTCAACCATGCGGTCAATGACACTCACACTCACACTCACACACACACACACACACACACACACACACACACACACACACACACACACACACAGAGAAGTGTGTAACTGTTTCTAACCTGGGAGAAGTCTAATGAGTTTACAGGCTTTAGAGATTAGTCAGTTGTGGAAACCTATGGGGGGGGCTTGTGTGTCCATGCATGCGTATGCGCATCTGCGTATGCCCCTATAGGCCACACAATATTGCAACTCCCCGCACACACACACTCTCTCTCACACACACACACACACACACACACACACACACACACACACACAGACCATCAGCCTCTAAATCAAATCAAATGTTATTGGTCGAGTACACATTTTTACAGATGTTATCACGGGTGTTCCTAGCTCCAACAGTGCAGTAATACCTAACAATACACGCAAATCCCAAAAAGAAGTCCATTCTATTGACACGACACAATGCCATGAACTAATATTCCTAATCAGAAACCTTCTATTCTAACATCTCACTGGTCTCCTGACACTGAGTATAAATCTAATTAGCATCATAAAGAAATCCCCATACAAATCCATCAGTTTAAGACAGAGAGATCTGTATTTTTGTATTGGATGTGTCTTCCGCATCTGCGGTGAAAGGTGACAGAGCTAGAGTGGTATTTGTCAGACCATGAGACATACCGAAAATCGGTCTTCTCACAAAATCGTCTATAGCGTCCGAACGGTTTGGCCTACTATTATCACGAACTCAATGGTGTTCTCCGTTTTGCTCTGTGACCTCCACAAGCATCTTGGGACTGAAGTCGGTACAGTCTGAAGTTGGTACAGCCAATCTGCCAACTTCTGTCTGTAGTGTCCGAATTGTTTTGGCTACAGACTGTGGAAAGGTGAGACTCTCACAAAAATGTACATGTCGGTTGTTTTTGCTATAGGACGCCCACAGGTCTCACAAGACTTGTCTGAAGGTACAGTGGCTTGCGAAAGTATTCACCCCCTTGGCATTTTTCCTATTTTGTTGCCTTACAACCTAGAATTAAAACATTTTTGGGGTTTGTATCATTTGATTTACACAACATGTCTACCACTTTGAAGATGCAAAATAAAACAATTTGTGAAACAAACAAGAAATAAGACCAAAAAAAAGAAAACTTGAGCGTGCATAACTATTCACCCCTCAATACTTTGTAGAGCCACCTTTTGCAGCAATTACAGCTGCAAGTCTCTTGGGGTATGTCTCTATAAGCTTGGCACATCTAGCCACTGGGATTTTTGCCCATTCTTCAAGGCAAAACTGCTCCAGCTCCTTCAAGTTGGATGGGTTATGCTGGTGTACAGCAATCTTTAAGTCATACCACAGATTCTCAATTGGATTGAGGTATGGGCTTTGACTATGCCATTCCAAGACATTTCAATGTTTCCCCTTAAACCACTTGAGTGTTGCTTTAGCAGTATGCTTAAGGTCATTGTCCTGCTGGAAGGTGAACCTCCGTCCCAGTCTCGAATCTCTGGAAGACTGAAACAGTTTTCCCTCAAGAATTTAAGTCCCGTGTAGCTCAGTTGGTAGAGCATGGCGCTTGCAACGCCAGGGTTGTGGGTTCGATTCCCACGGGGGGCCAGTATGAAAAGAAAAATGTATGCACTCACTAACTGTAAGTCGCTCTGGATAAGAGCGTCTGCTAAAAAAATAAAAAAATGCATGATACTGCCACCACCCTGCACCCTGGGGAAGCTCAATTTTAGTCTCATCTGACCAGAGTACCTTCTTCCATATGTTTGGGGAGTCTCCCACATGCCTTTTGGCGAACACCAAACCTGTTTGCTTATTTTTTTCTTTAAGCAATGGCTTTTTTCTGCCCATATTCTTTCCATTTTTTTATAATGGATTTAATGGTGCTCCGTGGGATGTTCAAAGTTTCATATATTTTTTTATAACCCAACCCTGATCTGTACTTCTCCACAACTTTGCCTCTGACCTGTTTGGAGAGCTCCTTGGTCTTCACAGTGCCGCTTGCTTGGTGGTGCCCCTTGCTTAGTAGTGTTGCAGACTATTTTGTATGTCCATCTCATGAAATCCAAACAAAAATCCCTTTAAATTACAGGTTGAAATGCAACAAAATAGGAAAAACTCCAAGGGGGATGAATACTTTTGCAAGGCACAGTAGGACAGACACTTCAAAACAAACTTCATTTAGATTTTTTGGGGGACTATCTGTTGTTCCATGTAGTGACTCTGTTATTCAATGCGTTTGTATGGGCTAATAGCATGTATGGGCTAAGACCAGAAATAATTTTTCATCAAATAATTTATTTTATCTATTTTTTGATACTTCAAGGGGTCTTAAAATTCAAAATCAAATAAGCAAAATAATCCTTGATATGACCTTCTTAAAACAATTCCATATAGCTTAGTAGAACCCCTCCTCTGGCTTGGACAGGGCTTAGACTTGTGGGTTAAGGGAATTAAAAGCTATGAAAATGACCCAACATGTCATTCAGTTCGGCTTGGATGCATATTTTATGTGGTTGAAATACTATCAGCGTTTATGATGCTGATAAAGATACAACATTTAAAGGCGGTCCCTAACCGCCCATTCATTCTCTCAAGATGCTGAAAGAAAGAAATCATATTTCTCCCCTCCTGTACATTTGGTGTATCATTTTACTGCAAGAATTGCTTAATTATGCAGGAGTTAATATTATTTTAGGCTATGTGAGAGGTTATAGACCTACATTCAGTGTCCAGATTTCAGTACTATTCCATTTAACCCATCTGAACAGTACAGTTCCCTTGACGTGCCATATGTACTTGTTTCAGGAAACTAGGCATATGTCGCGCATCACTACTCTACAGGTGGGGCATTTGAATGTAAAAAAAAATGTTAAGACACAAAATGTGTTTTTGGGCAGAAATGTCTTCCGGAACATGTTAACTTTTATGTGCCTTAATAACAAACTTGTATGACATCTGTAAATACGAATAAAATTGTTAAATTACGAGCCTAATTGGTTTAGCCATGGAAAAAGACAGGAACCTTCCCGCTAGCCATGATTGGCTGAGATAATGGATGGGCTGGACATGCCGAGAGATGAGTTTGGATTGGTCTGCCATGTAGCTCGCTTCTGTCTATAGCATGAGCTACTCAGTATGTGTAGGTAATCCTTTCTAACACGGCTGTTTTGAAAGATATCACAAAGAACTGCATAAGTGTTGCTAATGCTCTCCACTTTCTGGAGGACCGAGTTTTGAAATCAGTGGAATGCCTGGTGGAAGCAGAGTATGATAGCTAAGGAAATTGAGAAATTCTGGCGTTTGATTGCAAATAATGAGGAGGGAGTCACACAGAAGAAGGCTGTTGTATAAAACACCTGTCTCCGGATTACATCTTCAAACTAAGGGCAACCATGGCATCCGTGACAGAGAGAGAAGTGTTCATCCATGTATACAGGTAAGAGAGTCTAGCTAGCTACATTTTCAGATATTATACTTTTCTAATTTTGTCAGAAAGTCATTTTCATTGTACTGTTAGCTAGCTAGCATTTGCATAGCTAGTTATAGCCTAATGTTAGCTATCTAGCTAACATTGAACTTAGCTAGTTGGTTAGCTTTAGCTACCAGCAGATTCATGCAGGGTAGTAATGTTATGAGTTAGGATTATGGTTCATTGTTTAGCTAGCTAGCTACATGTCTAAACAAAAGTCTCCACTATGCAAGTAACCATTTTACTGTACCGTTTACACTTTCTGTATCCTGTGCATGTGACAAATAAACTTTGATTTTATTTGATATAGTGTGTGTTTACCAGAGACGGTAATGTGAAGAAAAACATGACCTGCACCAAAGTCAAATCAGGATATAACGTTAGGCCAACGAGACAGTGTCCAAGTTCAAAAATTCTCTGGTAGAACGCCCTGCTTTTATTTCATCACACTCACAACCATTAGCTATTTTATGTAATTAGCTCGCCATTAACTTGTAAATAATGATCTTGTTGTGAGTTTATTTTCCTGTAATAACAAATACAAATGAGCTAAAGTTAAGATGTTGTCAGCTATATGATATGGTCATTATTTATTTAGTACACTACCGTACTCACTCTGTATAGCACATGGCCTCAAATGTGAATCCTTAAAGAGATGGGTGGGAATAAGGCTTAAGAGTGTGTGAACGATGCTGAATAGGGTGTAGACAAAGAAGAGCTCTCCAGTAGGTGTCCCAAAACATTAAAGGGCCATTTTCTCAAAAGTGGGGTTACAAGTTTATCAACTTTCAAAGCAGAATTACTTTCCCATTGTTCCTCAACTGTAGCGTATGATATACAATTTTCTAGCACTGAGTCTCTACTTTTATCCAATGTAAAAAACACAATTTCAAATTTTGCTACATAAGACCGAATGGAGCCGGTCGGTCACATATTTGAAGACCCCGTCTTGTGACTCAAACTTGTATAGCGCCGAACAATCACCACATATAACATCTTTCCCAAACAGGCAACTGTTCTGGCCCTCCCTTCTCTTTATTTTCAACTCTCCATTTTGCAGATTTTCTCTTATGGAATTAAACTCCGACATTGTCCTTTTTGCCTCAGTGGATCGAAGTTGACTTTTTCTGTCCAAGCTCCCAAAAGCATTCGACAATTGCTGTGTCATTTGGCGAGCGTACAGTTAGGCCCTAAAGCTTAGGCTTACGCAACAACGGCAGATAAAAATAATGAAAGAAAAACCTAAATGTAGCCTATAGATATAACTTGCACAAGAATGATACATTTATGGATTTTTAATGCACTGTTTTCTCTTTATTCAAACCGCCCGCCACCCACCAGCCCTCCATCCACACAATATTTCATGACCCTAAACCTGCTCGGCACGCGGATATAACTGCAGGTTCTGTGGGTTATGAGTCAACCCGCGCATCACTAGTGGCAGTCAGTGCCATTTTTTTTCATGAGCATGGCCTTATTTCTATTACAGCATATTGGATGACTGTCATTTATATTCCATTCACCCAGTTCAATGTAACAGCGATAGGTTTAGGCTACTACATGATACTCAAATTTTCCCTATACCCATCACGAGGTTGCTACAACCTAGCCTATGAATGAACGTTTACAACGTAGGAGCACACAGGTCGAGAGAAACATTTGACGTGACAGACAGTGACACATGGACAGACAGTGACACATTCAATATCGCCTTGCACACTCTTGCCCGCATCTAGCTGATCTAGGGTGTAATCATTAGTCCAACAGTTGCAAATTCAGTTATTTTTATCCCCGTTTCATTTGCTTCCGTTTAAGAAACGTTTTTCAACAGAATCGGCAGAATGAATACACCCCTGATCACGCGTAAACACCACGTTGTATTCCTTCTAGCCTCTATGCACTCTCCTCCTCTCACCTTTTCCCTTCCTTTGTGGACTTCAATGTACAACACATCAGCTGTATGTGACCAGGCGAAAAAACCTTTCCAAGCCAAACCATGTCATAATCGCTACACACAGCCTACATCATTGTCTCCATATTAGCTAAAGTAACGTCCTAGTCAACATAGCTAATAGAACTAATGCATTAGTAAGCCTTCTACAATCATGCAGTAACGTAACAGCGCACAGTCACGAAGCAGTTACACCAGTGGGACCCGGTGGCAATAAATTAATAAAACCAAAAGCTTACCTTGACTTGGAAGAGTTCCAGTGTTGTGTTGGATAGTCATAGCTAAGTGTTTGAGTAGGCTAAACTAGCCAGCTGCATTTGCTAGCTAAGTAAGTGAAACTGAAAGTAAAAAAAAAAAGACAAAATCTCTCTCTCTCTTGCTTCTCCTTCATTTTTGAAGAAATTAATTTGTTGAAAACTGTTCAACTATTGTCTTTCTCTCTCTTTGAGTCAACTACTCACCACATTATATGCACTGCAGTGCTAGCTAGCTGTGGCTTATGCATTCAGTACTAAATTCATTCTCTGATCCTTTGATTGGGTGGACAACATGTCAATTCATGCTGCAAGAGCTCTGATAGGTTGGAGGACGTCCTCCGGAAGTTGTCATAATTACTGTGTAAGTCTATGGAAGGGGGTGAGAACCAAGAGCCTCCTAGGTTTTGTATTGAAGTCAATGTACCAAGCGGAGGACGGAAGCTAGCTGTCCTCCGGCTACACCATGGTGCTACCCTACATAGTGCTGTTGAGGCTACTGTAGACCTTCATTGCAAAACAGTGTGTTTTAATAAATTATTTGGTGAAATGTGAATATATTTAGTATAGTTTTATCTAAAAAGGATAACCTTTTTAATGTTTTTCAATTTCAATTTTTATGAAATTCACTGAGGAGGACGGTCCTCCCCTTCCTCCTCTGAGGATCCTCCACTGGTATGCGCCCATGTGTGTTTGCCCTGACCAAAGGTTATTGATTGTGCAGGTGTTTGCATAATTCTTGTCCCACTGCGTTCTGAACATAAAGAACCCATAGTACTGGGAAGCAGCTCCACGCGCACACACACACTCTCTCACACACACACACACACACACACACACACACACACACACACACACACACACACACTCCTACCTTGTGTACACTCCTAGGGTTCTTCAGCCATGCGTAGTACATCTCTTCCACATAATTAGAACTGGTCCCATTCAGAAAAGGCTCGGCCGACACTGACGCAGTGTAACTCCTTATTGGCTGAAACGTCCTCAAAGCCCCTCCCACTGCCGCCGACCTGGCTTGTGATTGGCTCTTGGCTGTCTGGGTGGCCGTGATAGGCCCTAGCCTAACAACCGTAGTCCTTAAGCGGTGCATGGTAGCCTATCAGCAGTGGCTCCTTTCGCTAAACCAGGAAGTAGATCAATAACACCTGTCGCCAGGAAACGCCAGGATTAGGAGGAAGTTATCCTCTAGATGCTGATTTTAGTTCAGTTGTGTGCTTCCCTCCTATGATTAAGATTAAGATTGGAGGAGGGGCAGCTGATCCTGGATCTGGGGCCTACAGGAAATTTCTCCCAGGAGCATGGGACACACAAAGTACAGGGTGTCCTCTGTACGGCTTCTCTTCCTCTGCTTCCGGCCTCTTCTTTCTTTTACTCTCTGTCGTTGTCTCAGGGGGGTTTTGGTCCAGTCCTGTAAATCGTTATTTCCTCTGGCTGTGTAGAGAGAGATTACATAATCAGACAGACACACAGGCATACTTCCCAGTTCCCACTGACCCAGCCTGTGCTGTGTGCACATGTAACACATTTATGACATGGGCTGGATTATATATCATTATTTATGTATTTAGACCTGGCTGCCTAAATGGCAAATAAGAGTCTGCTAAAAAAAACACCTTAGTCACATTCACATTTACAGTCACACACTCCTCCACGTACACACACACACACAGACACAATAATACTACCACAAGTAGGCCTACACACACACACACACACACACACACACTGACCACCCCCCCACCCACACACATTGTTTCAATATTGAAATTCGATCTCCAGCTTTCCCATAGTAACTTTCCCATAGTAATGAACATGTCGGGAGTCGGGACGAGCCAGACAGGCAGGCAGTTTTTCTGCCGAAATCATAATTCAGCATAATTTGTATTGATATATACAAAGAAATGTAAATACAAAAACAGGTGAAACGAAACAAAATGCAGCTACTTTGCCGTCTTTCCAGGTTCAGTTTGAGGTGATTGTGTTGCTGTGTAGATGGCAAGCTGAGTGTCTGAGTGAGAGCGCATCATTAGTGTCCTATGCCAGGCGCAATCGTGCATCATTAGCTAATTTTTATGGATGTCTCCAAATAAATCTCACTAGAGAAAAGCGTAGCCCTTTCCTGCAGTCAAATGACCTAGTGGCGTCATGGGTGGAATGTTATTAATATTTTCATAATTTCATAATTAATAAATCCCGCTGAAAATCCAGTGTTTCTATGTCAAATGGTTTTGTTATATTTCAGTCTTCTGTGATGTATTTAAAGTGTAATATTGGGATGCAACCTCAAAATTGAATACATTTTAACTCTATATCTGACATGGTACAGGTGTCTTCTTTTTTAAATCCCATAACCATGTATGTGAGGTGTATACTTTTGCTTCAGAGTAGATGTGTTTAAGACTACCAAGGAACACTCTGTGTGACCCTGATTTAGCCCACTGCAGTAAAAGGTTAACCAAACTCAAATGCAGCTACTTTGCTGTTATTCTGGCTGCACTGTTTGACGTGACTGTGTTAGCCGAAGTTGGCTAGCTAGCAAGCAAGGGATAAGGGCTGGAAACGGAACATTTAGAACGAACGACTGGGTCGCGTCCAAAGATATAGAACAAAAAAACTTCACGACTGGGTTGCGTCTCTGGCAACCTAACCGATAGAATGAATGACCAGCCGGCTTGGTTAGCAACCCTAGATTTGTGTTGGGACTATATCTAGTGGAAGGATGAACTAGTATGAATACATTTATCCAAATAAAGTTTTTAATTAAAATATGTCAATCATTATTTGAACATGTTGGTAACCCATAGTATAGTAATAATGCCCTCGAAGCCTGTGGTTGGAGGATATATTGGTATGGGTGTTGTTAGGGCCGAGACAAAAAACACTGGCTTCTCAGGCATTATCACTTAAGCATTGACGATAAATCATAATCATCAAAAAAAAATGGAGCTAGCGAACTAGCAGATTTACGTCAATCATCAATGAGAATCACTAAAATCACGCCACTTCGATACAGCTACTACTGTCTGTGACTTTTCGCACAGGTTAGGAGAGAATGTTTGCTAACCCCTTTCCTAACCTGAACCTAATTCTGGTACGATAATTCTCCTAAACTGCTGCGTAAATTCTAATCTGCTACAAAAAAGTAAATTCCGGTCGTAGCTGTATCGAAGTGGTGTGTTTTTAGAGAGTCTCAATCATCAAAGATCAGCTGATAGTCCATCCTCTTTTCCCGATGTCAATCATGTCTCCTAAGGTATAAGGGCCCGGGGTTGTGTTTCTACTAAGCAAACATATGGAATTGTTTTAAGATGGTCATACCAAGGATCATTTAGCTATTTGATTTTGACCCCTGTAAGTATCCCAAAAATATATTTATTTATTTTTTTGCCCCCTGAAAGGTCTGTGCACGGCCCTGGAGCCCATAAATTATGTGCTAAACTGTGTAGAGCCAGCTGGTAGCGTGTCAAAACACATGCAGTGGTGTGTAGTCATGGATGCCAAGGGAAGCCAGGCTTCCCCAAATATTTGACCAATCAAAATATATATATATATATACAGTGGGGAGAACAAGTATTTGATACACTGCCGATTTTGCAGGTTTTCATACTTACAAAGCATGTAGAGGTCTGTAATTTTTATCATAGGTACACTTCAACTGTGTGAGACGGAATCTAAAACAAAAATCCAGAAAATCACATTGTATGATTTTTAAGTAATGAATTTGCATTTTATTGCATGACATAAGTATTTGATACATCAGAAAAGCTGAACTTTAATATTTGGTACAGAAACCTTTGTTTGCAATTACAGAGATCATACTTTTCCTGTAGGTCTTGACCAGGTTTGCACACACTGCAGCAGGGATTTTGGCCCACTCCTCCATACAGACCTTCTCCAGATCCTTCAGGTTTCGGGGCTGTCGCTGGACAATACGGACTTTCAGCTCCCTCCAAAGATTTTCTATTGGGTTCAGGTCTGGAGACTGGCTAGGCCACTCCAGGACCTTGAGATGCTTCTTACGGAGCCACTCCTTAGTTGCCCTGGCTGTGTGTTTCGGGTCGTTGTCATGCTGGAGGACCCAGCCACGACCCATATTCAATGCTCTTACTGAGGGAAGGAGGTTGTTGGCCCAGATCTCGCGATACATGGCCCCATCCATCCTCCCCTCAATACGGTGCAGTCGTCCTGTCCCCTTTGCAGAAAAGCATCCCCAAAGAATGATGTTTCCACCTCCATGCTTCACGATTGGGATGGTGTTCTTGGGGTTGTACTCATCCTTCTTCTTCCTCCAAACACGGCGAGTGGAGTTTAGACCAAAAAGCTCTATTTTTGTCTCATCAGACCACATGATCTTCTCCCATTCCTCCTCTGGATCATCCAGATGGTCATTGGCAAACTTCAGACGGGCCTGGACATGCGCTGGCTTGAGCAAGGGGACCTTGCGTGCGCTGCAGGATTTTAATCCATGACGGCGTAGTGTGTTACTAATGGTTTTCTTTGAGACTGTGGTCCCAGCTCTCTTCAGGTCATTGACCAGGTCCTGCCGTGTAGTTCTGGGCTGATCCCTCACCTTCCTCATGATCATTGATGCCCCACGAGGTGAGATCTTACATGGAGCCCCAGACCGAGGGTGATTGACCGTCATCTTGAACTTCTTCCATTTTCTAATAATTGTGCCAACAGTTGTTGCCTTCTCACCAAGCTGCTTGCCTATTGTCCTGTAGCCCATCCCAGCCTTGTGCAGATCTACAATTTTATCCCTGATGTCCTTACACAGCTCTCTGGTCTTGGCCATTGTGGGGAGGTTGGAATCTGTTTGATTGAGTGTGTGGACAGGTGTCTTTTACACAGGTAATGAGTTCAAACAGATGCAGTTAATACAGGTAATGAGTGGAGAACAGGAGGGCTTCTTAAAGAATAACTAACAGGTCTGTGAGAGCCGGAATTCTTACTGGTTGGTAGGTGATCAAATACTTATGTCATGCAATAAAATGCAAATTAATTACTTAAAAATCATACAATGTGATTTTCTGGATTTTTGTTTTAGATTCCGTCTCTCACAGTTGAAGTGTACCTATGATAAAAATTACAGACCTCTACATGCTTTGTAAGTAGGAAAACCTTCAAAATCGGCAGTGTATCAAATACTTGTTCTCCCCACTGTATATATATTTAAAAAAGTTTTTTAATCTCTCTGTGTTTTCATAACTTTCCTTCAATTATCTGAATCTATATCTCACCGGAGAAATCATCAGAGCGTGGGAAACAGTGCCCCTCTGTCTCAGTATGTGTAGTCCATCTATCTCATGCTCTCTGGACAAAAAGAGTATGACATGTTGCCGGCGTAGCATTTGATTGATTGATGACAGCAAGTGTTTGGCCTCCCTTTGATAAAACAATTATAAAATAATTTGCCAATCAGCGTTGAGCTGAGCTCAACTGTGGATAGTCCTGGCACAGCAAAACCACTCCCCAAGGGAGGCCAGTTTGGATTTGGCTTCACACCAATCAAATCACATCAAAATCAAAACATAATTGTCAGAAAAACTTGTCTGTTTCTGGTCTGCTTGTGTTGTTGTCCTGCAGTAGCTAGCTAGCTAAATTGGCCCTTTCCAAAGCCATAGAGAGGGGGATTTGGGCTTGTGGTTTTGACTTAATTCTCCGTACAGGCCAATGATTATAACGGTGTGAGACGATTGAAGTTCAATATTTAGCCTAGATGTTGCCTAGTAGGCTCACGTTAACTAGTTAGTTAATTTAGCTGGTTCATTGTTTCCCATGTGAGGAAGTTAAAGCCGATTTACAGTACGCTTGATCCGGCAATGAGGTCCAGAAGATCTGTACGGAGGGTGTGACACAATTGCAGAGCCTCCAGAGGCTTGCGGAGGCCAAATCAAGCTCCTTGCACCTCCCAAATTTTGTAACAAAGCGGAGGGCTCCGTATAGCTCCGCATTGACATGATTGATTGACGTAGGTGTGGGCGGTACGTCCTGTATGAACACAAACTCACTTCCTTCACAACAGCTCTGCTCCGCAAGAAGTATGAATGCCCTGACTTCTGCAGAGGCTGCATTGCAATAAATGCTGTATGGCCAATACAGAACCAGATTGACCATAAATCGGCTTTTATGCCCGATGTCCACCAGATGTATATGCATTATGTCTAGCCCACATTTCCCGTACTTAACGATCGTGCTTCGCTTTTCAACTAGCTAAAAGCTAGCTAGTTGGAGTCTGTGTGTGTACTTCCGTTTGGACCACCGCACCGTAAAGCAACACAAGTTGAAAATATTAAACGCACATTGTTGCGGACTGCTCTATTGACAATGAATGACATCCACATGAACGCAAAGAGTTTGATGCATCTGGTGGACATGAAGCATTAAGCTAGCAAGCATTTTAGCCAGGTAGCCTATGACAACAATAACTAAAAGTGTGTACTAGTCCTACTGTATGACAGTCTTTCATGTTGAGAGGAGGATGGCATTGTCATTCTAGTCTACAAGTAGGGTGAGTCCATATGTTTTTTTCTACTTGAGCACACACACACACACACACACAGAAATCAGTACCATAGACAGCCAAGTTATTTAGCAACATTGATTGGACTAAATTGTTTTTGGTATCTTTAAGTTTGTTTTAACTGTATTAGACTAAGCATATAGCCTTGTTGATTGAATAATGTTTTCATGTTTAAGTTGAAATGGTGCTGGAATAGTGCAGGCAGTGCTCCTGTTTTCTTTGTGCTGACTTGCAGTAACTCTCCATGGTTCTAAATCAGTAGTTGTTTAGTGAACTGTCGGAAACATTAACTTGCTTGACCATGCTGTAGGTCATGTAACTGTTTGTTACATGCAATATTTGCTTTGTGGACTTCACCAGACAGATGTTGTTCTCCGGTTTTGGGATCAAACAAACATATGTGTGGTTGAATTTATACCACCACTGTGTGACTATTGTATTTTTGTTGTCTCGGCCAATTGTATATCACTGTGGCGTATGAACGAATCGGTTATGGCGCAAGCAACGCAATTATCACAACATAGGTTGTATTATGGCTTTTTTGCTGGCTTTGCTTCCCCAGTGATTTTACCCACGCACCGCTACTCAACACGTGACCTTGCGTTGCGCTTTCTGCGCGCATCATGTGTGTCAGCTACTGGTACCCTACACTTGGCTGGGAAAAATATAATTCATGCTTTTAGATTTGTATATATAAAAAAAGGAGCCGGTAAATGTATATATTTAGAAAAATAAGAAAACTGCAATACCCACGAATTCGACAACCTATACTAGTCACGGTCTAAAAAGCTATGGCTGGCGCGTTTTACTCAAATAACGAAATAATAATTTTAGAAATAGGCTACTGTACTTACCTTGCGCGACTTGCTGCTTTTCGTAGGCTACTAGCTTAACTTGCTTGCTATAGACGCTTTCTGAGACTGTTCTCACCGTATGTCTCTTCTGTACACTGGCTGGCAGGCTTTCTGATGGCACTGTCGGACTCAAGTGCTGATATGCGTCACACCGTTACGTCATCCTATTAGGAGAGGAGCGCGGTGCACACATTTTCTGCTTTCTGTATGTAAGAGATAAGGTACATGTGATCTATTGATTATTGGACAGTTCAACGTCTAGTTTTGATAAACATTTGGTTGAGTTGTCAACTAACAGGAATTCAACGTAAAATCAACAAAACAGGGTCTATCTGCAGACGGCGTTTGCTACATGGCGCGCCCAATGAGCGTGACTTACTACCTACGGCGCCCACTACCATTGATGCTGCAAGCTAGCTAGGACACCCGCACACAGTGTCCTTCGCCCCCCACCTGCCGAGCACTGCTTTCCCACAGTTATTTTAACGTTACGGTGAGGGTAATCACTACTCGGTAGTGCCATGCGAGAGTTGGGTTGGCTACACTAGCTAGCTACTTCCCTCACCGTAACGTTAACAGAACTGCGGGGAAGCAGTGCTTGGCAGGCAGGGGTGAAGGACACTATGTACCCAAATATTGTTTATAACTAACCCAAGACAGAGCACAGCCTGTCGTTTCCAATGGGAGCAAATTCATCATAGTGGGCAGAACGAGCAAGGAGGTGGGCAGAGCCAAGCACGAGCTTGCGAGATCCTATTGGCCCGTTCTAGCATGTATTTGCATATTTCTGTTTGGGAACGCCTACTCTATGAAGTGCAAGTTTGCAATAATTAAATAAAATAAAATAAAATGTTATTTGCCACATGCGCCGAATACAACAGGTGTAGACATGACCGTGAAATGCTTACTTACAGCCCTTAACCAACAATGCATTTATTTTTTAATAAAAAAGTAAAATAAAGCAACAACAACAAAAAAGTGTTGAGAAAAAAAGAGCAGAAGTCAAATAAAATAACAGTAGGGAGGCTATATACAGGGGGGTACCGGTGCAGAGTCAATGTGTGGGGGCACTGGCTAGTTGAGGTAGTTGAGGTAATATGTACATGTGGGTAGAGTTAAAGTGACTATGCATAAATAATTAACAGAGTAGCAGCAGCGTAAAAAGATGGGGTGGGGGTGGGGGGGGGGGCAGTGCAAATAATCCGGGTAGCCATGATTAGCTGTTTAGGAGTCTTATGGCTTGGGGGTAGAAGCTGTTGAGAAGCCTTTTGGACCTAGACTTGGTGCTCCGGTACCGCTTGCCGTGCGGTAGCAGAGAGAACAGTCTATGACTAGGGTAGCTGGAGTCTTTGACCATTTTAAAGGCCTTCCTCTGACACCGCCTGGTATAGAGGTCCTGGATGGCAGAAAGCTTGGTCCCAGTGATGTACTGGGCCGTACGCACTACCCTCTGTAGTGCCTTGCGGTCGGAGGCCTAGCAGTTGCCATACCAGGCGGTGATGCAACCAGTCAGGGTGCTCTCGATGGTGCAGCTGTATAACTTTTTGAGGATCTGAGGACCCATTCCAAATCTTTTCAGTCTCCTGAGGGGGAATAGGCTTTGTCATGCCCTCTTCACAACTGTCTTGGTGTGTTTGGACCATGATAGTTTGTTGGTGATGTGGACACCAAGGAACTTGAAGCTGTTCCACTACAGCCCCGTCGATGAGAATGGGGGCGTGCTCAGTCCTCTTTTTTCCCCTGTAGTCCACAATCATCTCCTTTGTCTTGGTCACGTTGAGGGAGAGGTTGTTATCCTGGCACCACACGGCCAGGTCTATGACCTCTTCCCTATAGGCTGTCTCATCGTTGTCGGTGATCAGGCCTACCACTGTTGTGTCGTCGGCAAACTTAATGATGGTGTTGGAGTCGTGCCTGGCCATGCAGTCATGGGTGAACAGGGAGTACAGGAGGGGACTGAGCACGCACCCCTGAGGGGCCCTCGTGTTGAGGATCAGCGTGGCAGATGTGTTGTTACCTATCCTTACCACCTGGGGGCGGCCCATCAGGAAGTACAGGATCCAGTTGCAAAGGGTGGTGTTTAGTCCCAGGATCCTTAGCTTAGTGATGAGCTTTGAGGGCACTATGGTGTTGAAAGTTGAGCTGTAGTCAATGAATAGCATTCTCACGTAGGTGTTCCTCTTGTCCAGGTGGGAAAGGGCAGTGTGGAGTGCATCATCTGTGGATCTGTTGGGGCGGTATGCAAATTAGAGTGGGTCTAGGGCAGGGTTCTTCAATTCCGGTCCTGGAGGGCCGAAACACCTCTGTTTTTCATCCTCTCCTTCTAATCAGGGGCTAATTCAGACCTGGGACACCAGGTGAGTGCAATTAACTACCAGGTAGAAATAAAAAACAGAAGTGTTTCGGCCCTCCAGGACCGGAATTGAAGAACCCTGGTCTAGGGTTTCTGGGATAATGGTGTTGATGTGAGCCATGACCAGCCTTTCAAAGCACTTCATGGCTACAGACATCAGTGCTACGGTTCGATAGTCATTTAGGCAGGTTATCTTAGTGTCCTTGGGCACGGGGACTATGGTGGTCTGCTTGAAACATGTTGGTATTATAGACTCAGTCAGGGACATGTTGGGAATGTTGATGAGCACATGCATGTAAGTTTCCCTGCATTAAAGTCCCCGGCCACTAGGAGCGCTGCCTCTGGATGAGCGTTTTCCTGTTTAGTATATTGGCTTATACAGCTCATTGAGTGCAATCTTAATGCCAGCATTGGTTTGTGGTGGTAAATAGACAGCTATGAAAAATATAGATGAAAACTGTCTTGGTAAATAGTGTGGTCTACAGCTTATCATAAGATACTCTACCTCAGGCGAGCAAAACCTCGAGACTTCCTTAGCATTTGATTTTGTGCAACAGCTATTGTTTGTTTACAAATATACACAGACCGCCACCCCTTGTCTTACCGGAGTCAGCCGTTCTATCCTGCCGATGTAGCATATATTCCGTCAGCTGTATGTTGTCCATGTCGTCGTTCAGCCACGACTCTGTGAAACATAAGATATTACAGTTTTTAATGTTCCATTGGTAGGATAACCGTAATCTTAGGTCATCTAATTTATTTTCAAATGATTGAACATTGGCTAATAGGATTGATGGAAGAGGCAGTTTACTCGCTCGCCGTCGGATCCTTACAAGGCACCCCAACCTACGTCCACGATATCACAGTCTCTTTCTCCTGCGAATGACGGGGATTTGGGCCTTGTCTGGTGTCTGTAGGATATCCTTCGCGTCCGACTCGTTGATGAAAAAATATTAGTCCAATACGAGATGAGTAATCGCTGTCCTGATATCCAGAAGCTCTTTTTGGTTATAAGAGACGATGGCAGAAACATTATGTACAGAATAAATTACAAATAACGCGAAAAAACACACATAATAGTACAATTGGTTAGAGGGCTGTAAAACGGCATCAAAGCCATCTTCTCCAGCGCCATCTCTATTCAAGGCAGTAGTAATAATTCACTCTTGCACTCCTAAACAACACCATTTTAAAAACTTTGATAAAGGGTAAAGTCTACAAAACGTAGTCCACTCTGTTCATAACAGATTCTAGTTTTAGGAACAGAGAACTCTATTGAGATTCATCGATGAGAAAATTAGCAGAATGTCGGCCAAAATCCATCTAGCTCCATCTTCACCCACTGCAGGCCACTGGGCTTCCTCTCATCACCATATTTGGTGGTGAGTGGAAACGCCAACCGGATGCTTCAGATTTATACATCCAGTGAAACATCTGTCTAATTGTTCTATCTGTGGCGTACCAGTGTCCGAGCTAGCTAGCTAGCTACTTCCCTCGCCGTAACATTAACAGAACTTGAAAGCAGTGCTTGGCAGGCGGGGGCGAAGGACACCGTCTACCGGTGTGCCCTAGCTAGCTAGCAGCCTGCAGATAGACGTTGGGGAAAAAAATCGAAATTCCCTTACGTTGATGACTTTTTGCAAATCCAATCAGTTTTCCACGTTGATTCAACTACATTTCACAGTTTTCGCCCACTGGGAATGTATATTTGGGCAGAAAAACATACGCTTTTCTGTCATAAATGTTTCCCTGTGTTTTGTATGTGCTTCCACACTATGAGGTTGGAATAATACTGTGAAATTGTGAAAATTATGATAATACCCTTTCAGTGTAAGAGCTGTTTGAAAAGAACGGCTGAAATGTCAGCCTGTTTTGGTGGGATGAAGTTTTGGTCTTCCTGGCGACATCACCAGGTGGTAAATTAATTAATATATAAAAAAGAAAGTTCCAACCTCTGCCAATAACATCCAGTTTTCAGTTTCCCCCTCCCAACTCAGACCACTCACAGACAGTTTCTCTTGTTTGAGAAATTGCTCGTTGCTAAGAAGCTATTTTTGTTTCTTTTTGACCACTTTAATTGAAAACAATCACAGTAAGGTACTTAACTGTTATCCAGAAATTCTTTGATATTGAGATAAAAATGGCTGCATTGGACCTTTAACAGCAGTAAGTGTAACTTTGTGCTACAAAACATTTGCAATGTAGCCTTTAATAATGATATAGTAACAAAGTATTAAAATAGGTGTGTACAAGTGTAGCTTATAATATGGAATAATAAGGAGTTTAATTGTCTTATATTGGTGTAAAACTGGGCATGGTCAGGTTCCTCACACTAAACTCTGTCAGGCATTCACTGTTCCATTCCAGCTTATCTTATCAATGACCTATTTCAGGGCTATTCAACCTTTTCTTGCCCAGGGACCCCCTCCCAGGAAAACCGGTGACCCAGGGACCTTTAATTCATACGTTAGCAAAAAATAAATAAATCACATCTTGACTTATCAGGTGAATGATAATGGCAAGGATAAGTAATCAACATTTTAAAATGAATAGATTTGGTAGATCGTTTTTCATTATTTGACCTCCCTACATTATAACAGGAAGAGGAAGTGTAAAAACACACACAAGGTTTGAGCCAATAGTGCTTATTCTGCTCCCAATATGATTTAGGACATGTGTGTGTGTGTGTGTTTCCCTTGGTGTCAGGAAGAGATCCAGACACAGCTGATCTTAGCACTGACAGGAGTTCTCTTTATTGGTAACATATTGTATAACATCTCAACACACGTCATTGTTATAGAACACAAGAAATGCTAATTGGAAGAACAGAATTCATCGTCAATGAAGAAGAACCAAGAAGAGAAATATTGGATTCACATTTACAAACTCATCTTGTGAAAGTGGATGATGTGAGTCTGATGGCAAGCCCATAGTTGACTCTCTACAGAGGAGACTTAAAATGAAGGTTACGACTAACAGGACTCTACTAAAACTGGAGCGGTTGGCTTTATGTAACTAGAGTGGGATAGGATGAATATACGCGCACAGAGTTTTCGTTTCATCATTGACCGTGTGAAGTAATGCCATCTCTCTGAGTGACCTTAACCTGAAGGTGTTAGCAGGCCTGATTAGCACTGATCCCATTACTGAGACTACACAGGTAAAGGACTACTGGAAAGACACAAAGTGCATGGCCCTGTGTGTGACTGGGGCCTTAAAGTGTGTGTATGCCAGGACAAGTCTTAGGACAAGCCCTAATTTTTAACCCAATTTCCAAACCTTGTAGATAAAGGTGCAGCGCTTCAGTGTATATGGTGGCTCCCCCTAGGGTTAAGTGCATTGCCAGACAGCAAAGCAAGGCAAGTCAACAGGGACGGAGGGACATTACATATTGGTAGACTCAACTGAACCACACAATGTGCATGTTGTTGTTCCAGCCCAGCACTGATGCACCCGATTCAACTCATCAACTAACGATCAAGCCCTTGATTAGGTGAATCAGGTGTGTTAGTGCTGGGCTGGAACAAAAGCCTGCAGTGCACACCCTGTGGGTCCCCTGGACCTGGGGCTTCATTTATAAAAGTTCTTATTTGTTATATTACATTTCTGCCATCATACAATTGTACAATCATTTCTTAAAATATGATGAAATGTCGACACCCATAAATAGTTGTTCACAAAAAAGCACTTTTCATTTATAAATCACAAAACGTAATGCAAAATCTATGTAAATTGCATATTGTCATCACATCGTTGATGTGGATTTCGCCAGACGGACAATTTATGATCAAATCTATGCGTACTAACATTTTATAAATGATGCCCCTGGATATATATAGGTACCAAATCTGTTCACAATAAATTAAAACCAATAACCATATGAAACACTGTTAGTGACCGACCAACCAACCCACTCTGCCTCAGCAGTAGAGCCTGTACAAAAGCATGTTTATCATCTTCATCATTACACATGTCATCATTATCATCATCATCATCATCACGGTATAGTCTCCAGACAAAAATACTTTGATGCACTTTACAAAGTTCCGAAAATAGACATAGGAGTTCATAGATCACCAGCATTCAGTAAAAAATCCACACAACGAACAACAACACTACATTTATCGTCATGTTTCAAATTCATGCAAACAACGCATTATAGTCACCACAATGAAACTGTAGTTGTACAATATAGTGTGTAATCATTTAAAATGTAAGGTATAGTCAGTGATTATTTCCAATGCTCAACACTCAGAGAATCAAGTATAAGAACAACAATACAGAAAGGTACATGCTGCATCGTCTTCTCGCGCCGATGGGGTGGGGGTGGGGGTGGGGGAGCATATAGTTAATTAGAGGGTAGCCGGTTTCCATATTTCAGAATAAAAGACAAGCAAAACAGTGGGAAAAACACACAACTACACTAATCCAGTGGGTTTGTTGTGGATTGTGTGGTCAGTTCATACAGCAGGTAGGAAGCAGCCTTAAGCCTAACTTAAACTTTACACAAGTACGCAACTAGCTACGAAAAATGTCTGTTCTTAGTACTTGCATCATGAAAATAAGCAGGAAAAAAATGCAAGCACGCAAATTGTAACACCTTTTTGCGTAGCTAATTTTGGTATGCGTGAAGTAAAAATTTGACTTCACTGGAGGAGCACAACTCAACAATAATCAGTGGGAATAACACTGGAGAAGTCATGCTTGTCTTTAAGAACAAGCCAGGGACAACCACTTTAAAGAGTTTCAACTGGACCATTAAAGATATTGTACAGTTTCAATATAACAACAACAACTTACTTGCAGCAATAATAGTAATAATACTACTCCTACTAATAATAATAATACTAATAATAATAACAACAATAGTAGTAATAGTAATAATATAAATAATAATAATACAGTAATACACTTGATTTAAACTGTAGATCCTATATGTATGTGTGCCAGGGGTGGGTCTATAGCAGAGGGAAGAGCTTGAATACAGGACTGGTGGCTTGAGTCTGTAGGCATTTGTAATGGATTGATATGGTTGCAGTAGCAGTCGCTGCTGCAGCTTGTGTGTGTGCGCGCGTGTGTGTGTGTGTCCAGGAGGGGTTGAGGTTGTGCGTTGTTGTGTTGCAGTAGCATGCACTGGCCATTAGAGAGCGCTACAGTGATAGAGGGAGGAGCAGCGGGGGGGTGGGGGGACAGGCATCTCTCTTCATCTTCCTCTACAACTCTCTTTCTCCCTTTCCTCTCGAAGGCTCTTCCTCCTCCTGGAAGACAAAAGCGCACACACACACGCGTATACAGTGAGTGAGTGAGTGAGAGTGTACGTGGTTTTGTGCGTGTGTGTTTATGCGTACCAGTTTACTGCTGCAGCGGTGCAGCCGGTGCTCCAGAGCAGTGGAAGTGAACGTTCTGCCACTTGCGCTCCCGGCGATGCCACACCCTCGTCTCCTCTGATTGGCTGGAGCGTGGGCGGCCCGTGCCGTCGACAAATTGTGTGAGCCGGATGTAGGCAATGCAGGCGGCGTCTTCACCAATCAGGTGGACGTGAGGGTTGAGGATGGTGGTGTGGATGGGCTTACTGTTCTTAGACAGAACTAGAGGGAGAGGGAGAAAGAGATGGGTTTGTTTATGGTTGTATAATAGTTGTGTAGTTGTTGTGTGGTGGGGGGGGAGAAAGGTTTGTTTGTGGTGCCTGTTGTTGTTTGTGGTTGTGTAATGGTTGTCTTGCGGTTGTCTACACTTGTTGTTACAGTTGTGCCGTGGTTGTCTTATGGTTGTGTTGTGGTTGTCTTACGGTTGTCTACACTTGTTGTCTTATTATGGTTGTGTAGTGGTTGTGTAATAATTGTCTTACGGTTGTCGAAGTAGAACCGATGAAAGTCCATGCCCTCCACTAGGTTCCCCAGGGCCTCTGGCTCAAATGATGTCAGGGATGGGTCACAGATCTTTCTGTTGAAAACACACAACACAATACAACACATCAGCTCAAAACAAATCCGCTCAGAACAACAGCTTAGGCTACAATGGCAGCCAAGCAATTTCAGTTTAGAACCTCTAGTTGTAGGGTGATGGTGAGGTGCCGAATGGGAGTTGTATTGTTATAGTGAGGCGCAGGCTAGGAGTAATAGGGCATCATTTTGCCTTAGCTAAAATGCACTGATCTCTGGGAAAATTACCTTACTACTTACAACAATATAGAGGAAACTATTAGGGTGAGGTGCAGTCTGGGAGTTGTAGTGTTAGGGTGAAGTGAGGTGCGTGCTGGGAGTTGCAGTGTTAGGGTGAAGTGAGGTGCGTGCTGGGAGTTGCAGTGTTGGGGTGAGGTGCAGCCTCAGAGGTGTAGTATTTGGTAAGGTTCAGGCTGCGAGTTGTAGTGTACTCACGCGTAGGCCTCAAAGTCTCCATTGTTGACAGCTTCAATCAGCTGCTCAGTGATCTTGATGATCTCCTGTTTTCGCACTGCAGAGTGAACCAATAACATAGTGGCCGCAGGTACGGGACAGTAAAACGGTTGAGCAACACATTACAACATATTACACTCTTGAACTTGAACACACAGCAGAAGCTCACACACATACTGTGTACACTCACACTTACCAACATAGTCACACACTCACAAACACACACTGCATTGTGTAACTCAGAACTCAACTACAGAGTGAGGGTTGTTGTCATAGCAGAGTTACTCACCAGACGGCTTGCTATTCATGTTGGTAAATCCTCTCATTCATCGCTCTCTCTCTTTATCGCTCTCTCTTATCTCCCTCTCTCATCCTCTGAGCCTCGTATTAGTACACTCACACACCCTTTCCTAGCATGGTATACACACTCACCCATAACGTACAGTCCTGCCACTCAGGGCTCCATAGAGGTATAAGCAGGGCCTCGCAGAATGAAGACCTCTCCAATAGAAAGACTCGACCAGATATAGTTCACTGGGCTACAGTCACTAGAACCTTCCCTGGAAAAGTATTTCATCCTCAATGAAGAACTCCTTTCTTTCTTTTACTCTCTTCCTCTCTTTTCTGTCGCTTTCTCCTCTCTTTTCCCCCCCTTTCTCCTTTCCTCTACCCTCTCTCATTTGATGTGTGGCACGTTGAGCTCATCATGCTATTCCTGTCCCTAGATAAGACTTACCAGGGAAGGTCCGTCTCCCTCTACCCCTCCCCCCATCCCTCGCTCTTGCTCTCTTTCAGTAGGCCAGCAGTAGAGCTTATACTTACATCCTAATATGCCCTTCCTTCCTCTCTCTTTCTCCATTCCTTCCTCTCTCCTCCCTCTTTACTCTCCCTCTTTTCTGTGTGTGTGTGTGTGTGTGTGTGTGTGTGTGTGTGTGTGTGTGTGTGTGTCAGACTCACGTTTCACATCCTCGTCCTCAATAGTGGTGTTGCTGTCAGACGAGTCCTGTAGACACAGAGAGACCTGTCAATGACACACATCAATGCAGACGCACACAAACCCAAAACAGAACATTCATCCAGTGTGCTGTCCCATACATCCCATACATGCAGTGATCTATACCAGTCTAAACCACCAGATTTTGCAAGACATGGCGCAACAGAGCCCAGTTCCATTTAATTCCACAAGGTGGCGATAGTGGACAATATATCTCCACATAATGTAGTGTGGGTAGTTTTGTGTCAGTGTGATTATATTTAGCTGCTGTTCCCAGGTCTGTATGACTGTGGAATGCAGGCACACCAGACCTAAAAAAAACACAAAGACCAGACCTACAACCCACAAAACACTCCCCAACCAGGAGTCATGATAGACACGCATGCAGGCATGCCCGCTGACACACTCACTCACACACACGTGCGCATCCAAGCACGCATGGGCTATCACACGCTAAAAACACCAGCAAGAGAAGACAAAGATGAGAGGACTGAAAGGAGTAGAGAAAATGATGGAGGGATGGAAGAAGGATGTACCTTGTTCCTATCCACATGGATAACAGTGGTCTGAGGCTCCTATAGAGAGAGAGAGAGAAAGGTATGACACATAAGAGGTGAAATACGGATGCTCGAGAGCAGGGTTGTAGGAGCAGAGAAAAAAGAGAGAGAAAGAGATATGGAGGGAGAGAGAGAGAGAAGAAGAGACTGGTTACATTTAAGGAAGAGAAAGAGATTGATAACCCTTTCACAGGGGGAAATCTAAGGGTTAATGGAAGGAAGGAAATGGTTATTTGAAGAATTCCTCTAAGAAAACTAAATCACAAAACTAGTCTCACATAGCCACGCATTCTCACACTGGCAAGAACCTAAAATGAACCCACATCAAACCCCAAAGTCAACCAGCACCCATATCTTCCAGGAGGTCATACGTTGTGGATATCTTCTTAAAAGAAAGAAAGAAAATGCCATTTAGCAGACGCTTTTATCCAAAGCGACTTACAGTCATGCGTGCATCATTTTTTTTGTGTATGGGTGTTCCTGGGGATTGAACCCACTACCTTGGCGTTACAAGCGCCGTGCTCTACCAGCTGAGCTACAGAGGACCACAGTTCAAACTAGACCGAACAGAACACAGATTTACATACACCTGAGTGACACACAACAACACTATCACCCACAAATAGACCAAATGTCACAGGGCAATGGCTGGTGACTGCGCTTCAACCAGTTAGTCATGGTAGCTACTCGATGATGGCACCTGAAAGCTACTACAATCTGACTGACCATGACATGTACACACAGTCGCACACACAAAACCACACATGCAAAGAATCACACTGAACCGCTACTGACAGGTAGGTGATGAGGGGTTAAGACAGGCAAAGACAAAGACAGAGAGAGAGAGAGAGAGAGAGAGAGAGAGAGAGAGAGAGAGAGAGAGAGAGAGAGACAGAGAGAGAGAGAGAGACAGAGAGAAAAACAGATACAGACCAACAAAAACACAGAGGAAATTGAGACTGACAGAGACAAATAGAGAATAAAGTTGAATAGAAACAGAGGGAGATGGAGTGATATATAAAGGAGGAGTGTACCAGTGCAGCAGAGGGGGTTCCTTTGGGGCTGGTGACTGTGCTGTTTCTCGTGCTGTTAGGCTGCAGCGGTGCAAAAAAGACAATGGGTTAAAATATGGCACAACAGACATGGAAAGTGAGAGGTCTGGGTGTAAGGATGTGGGTGAGGTTAGAAATAAGGTGTATATGCCGGAGGCTGGTCTAGTGGTTACGCTGCCACGCCCGGACCACATATTATGCCCCTGAAGGCAGCGGTTAGATTCCCTGTTCCGTCACTCACTTTCTGCACCCTGTTCCTTTCATCTATCTCTCCATCTACACTTCTATCTATATATCTGTAAAAAAAAAAGAAAGAGTATGATGACATTGCCACTAGACTAGACCCTATGATCTAAGGTCAGTTATGCAATTTCCCCCTTAACAGTTAGTGGCACTCCAGTCTCCTTTTCACCTCATTTAACACCAGATGTATTCAAATAAAAAGACACATCTCAATAGGTGGTCCAGGTATGTCACGACATAGCACAAGTGGGGGGTGGGCCTTTCCTCTTCTGTTCTCTATTGCTCCTCTGTTGTTCCTCAAGCAAGGGGGGAGGCCGATGACATTACGGATTTCCATCAGACCAACTCCTTAAAGTTTGCAGTTGTCTAAAAAAATATTTTTTTTACCCTTTAGTGTGTGTTCTATACTGTATCTATACTTGGGATATTGCTTTTCAACAGTAAAAGTTCAAAAATCGATGTAGGACGTCTTTAAGTTTAGGATTTAGGGAGTGAAACCTACTCCTATATCTGTGCCAAGGGACAACCTCTACCACTAAATAATAAATAAGCCACTCTCTTTCACATATCTCTCTCAAATATACTAGAAGTCTATATCAGATCCAAGTCTATATGGCTATAACCTAACGTAGCAGCCTGAAAATAGATCCCCCACATTCTGGTCTTGACGAGAATAAAAGAAAACTGTTGTGGGATGTTCTCTTCTGCACTGTTCAACCAATCCAGTAAATGTAGAGGAGGAGTTAAGATGGAATGTCGCCTTATTAACGTCCAAAAACGGAAGTCGTGTCACAGGCTCTTTCTTCCATTTCCCCTGAAAACCGGAACATCCGGTTGTTTCCGACCCCGCTGAGGCTAATATGACTGTGGTCTATATCTATCAGGAAACGGACTCATTCAACCCCAATGGACTGATATACTGGGCAGGATCAATACTGTGAGTCAGTGGGTGTGCAGCCAACCTATCAGAGGGTCTGGTTAGTGTGCAGCCAGCCTATCAGAGGGCATGGTTAGAGTGTGGCAGTATTAGAAGTGATTGAGCAGAGATGGATAGACAACCTACAGCTCATATAACATTGTTTACCCACAAGTCTGATCAACTGGAAGCTAAATGGATCAAATGGTTTAGAGGTGAATTGGATTAGGTCTCTTCATCCACCACTTACATCCGCGATCCAATTCCATCAATCATATCAACGCATATCAGGAGTTTTGGTGGAACCTGAAACGTGGTATATTTGACCAAGACCAACAACATAAACCAGAACACAGACACTTTAGAGACTAGAAAATAGAGAGGAAACACACACACACACACACACAATAACCGATTATGTGTTTGGGAGAATGGCTAGCCCCTCATACCAAGTCGGATAATAGCTTGTCATGTCACAACCGTAACAATGCAACTTGGCATATCTGTCTGTCTCTCTCACACTCTCTCAGGTGGACTGTGTCTGAATGAGCAATCACTGAGACGTGACTCATGAAGAGAGGATGAGTAAGAGACAATCGAAAGAGTGATAGAGAAGGAAGACAGGAGAAGAGGAGAGGAAGAAGAGGAAAGGAGGATGGAGAGAGGGGAGGAGGGAGAAAGAGAAGAGGTGGAGAGAGAAGAAGAGGAGAGGAGAAGAGGTGGAGAAAGAGAGAGAGAAGAAAAGGAGAAGAGGGGGGAAAGGGGGATACAGTGATATCCTCACCAAGATCTGAACTTTGGGGCTGGATTTCAATCTCTGGATGAAGTGATGAGATGGAGGAGAGGAGAGAGTGAGACAGAGATAAACACCATAAGGGACGTGAAGAATGCTGAGGATGAGTGTGGATTGTATGTAAAAAGGAATGATTTACAGTTACACAAATGATCCTAGAACAATATAGAAACAATTAAATAATCAAACTCATAATCATTAAAATGTAAGAGATCTGACACTTCGATTATGCTCCTATATGGTGGATATAAATGGAGTGGATATATAACTAGTGGATGTAGAATACTGCCTCACAGCAAGAATATTAGAAAAAACGTATGTGTGTGTGTATTGAGATGATTGCTAAGCGACGCCAGAGGTGCAGCGGATGATATTGTAGCTTCTATTTCTGTCTTCCTGGTTCCCAAAGTTCAGACACACAGCAAGAGTAGCATTCCCATCCGACAGCACGCACACACACACACACGCACACACACACACATCCCAGTGTAGGTGAACCCATTTCATCCTTGATGTGGTGGAGAGTGGTGGGGGTCTGTAGGTGTGGGAGGATTTGGATGGAGTGATGGAGTGAGAGAGGGGTGGAGAGGATGAGAGATGAAGGGGTGATTCAGACAGAGAGAGGGAGAGAGAGAGGTAGAGTAAGTGGTCCTTGTCCATTACTGTTAGTTGCTGGGCTGCACAGAGAGAGATTACAACCGCCCGCTGCTCATAGGGAGATATAGTGTGTGTGTGTGCTTGTGTTCTGAACCCAAGTACAGTGCCTAGTGAAAGTCTACACACCCCTTGCACAGTTGTCTCATTTTGCTGCCTTAAAATTAAATCTAACAATTTATTTAATTAGATTTTTTTCCTATTGATCTACACAACCTGCTCCACATTTTCAAAGTGAAGGAAAAATTATAGAACATTTTCTAAATAAAAAACTAATAAAAAACAAAGATGTCTTGATTGCATATGTCTTCTCACCCCAGATACTTGGTGGAAACACCTTAGGCAGCAATTACAGCTGTAAATCATTTTGAAGAAGATTCTACCAACTCTGCACAACTTTTAGGGCAATATACTGTATATCCATTGTTTTAGTCAAAATTGCTCAAGCTCAGTGAACTGGGTTGGGAGTCATTGATGGACAGCAATATTCAAAGCTTGTCTCTGATTTTCAAGCAGATTTAAGTCAGGACTGAGACTGGACCCCTCAGGAACACTCTTGGAAAGCCATTCTGGTGAGTCTTTTGCATAAAAATGTGTTTATTGTCCCGCTGAAAAATACAACTCTATCCCAGGGTTCGGTATTCAAAAGACCTGGGCTTTGCTCCTTTAATATTGATTTTGATCCTGACCAACACCCCAGTACATATGAGGTTGCAATAATACTATGAAATTGTGAAAAGGATGATAATGCCCTTTTATTGTAAGAGTTGTTTGAAAAGACTGCCTCAAATTTGAGCCTGTTAGGATGAATTGGGATGGAGTTTTGGACAGCCTGGTGACATCACAAATATTTTTTTATTTTTTTTGTCATTTAGCAGACACTCTTATCCTTACAGGAGCAATTAGGGTTAAGTGTCTTGCTCAAGGGCACATCGACAGATTTTTCACCCAGTCGGCTCGGGGATTAGAACCAGCGACCTTTCGGTTACTGGCACAACGCTCTTAACCACTAAGCTACCTGCCGCCCAGGTAAGAGAGTTCCAAATCTCTCTGCCAATAACAGCTAGTTTTCAGTTTTCCCCTCCCCACTCAGACCACTCCCAGACAGTCCTAGCAAAATTCTTGCTTTCGAAATTGCTCTTTGCTAAGAAGCTATTTTAGTTTATATTTTACAATTTTCATTGAAAACAATCACAGTAAGGTACTTAATTGTTATCCAGAAAGAATTTGATATTTAAATAAAAATGGCTTTAAACCCGCAATGCGCCTTTGATACCCCTCTTTTAAAGTCACTGAGATCTCTTCTTCTAGCCATGGTAGCCAAAATAATAATAAGCAACTGTTCCTTTTTATACTTGACCCTAAGTATGATGGGATGTTATTTGCTTAATTAACTCAGGAACCACACCTGTGTGAAAGCATCTGATTTCAATATACAGTGCATTCAGAAAGTATTCAGACCCCTTGACTTTTTCGACATTTTGTTATGTTACAGCCTTATTTTAAAATAGATTAAATTGTTTTTTCCCCTCATCGATCTACACACAATACCCCATAATGACAAACCAAAAACTGGTTTTTATAACTTTTTGCAAATGTATTAAAAATAGCTCTAGGAAGAGTCTGGGTGGTTCCAAACTTCTTCCATTTAAGAATGATGGAGGCCACTGTGTTCTTGGGGACCTTCAATGCAGCAGAATGTTTTTGGTACCCTTCCCCAGATCTGTGCCTCGACACAATCCTGTCTCAGAGCTCTAAGGACAATTCCTTTGACCTCATGGCTTGGTTTTTGCTCTGACATGCACTGTCAACTGTGGGACCTTATATAGACAGGTGTGTGCCTTTCCAAATCATGTCCAGTCAATTGAATTTACCACAGGTGGACTACAATCAAGTTGTAGAAACATCTCAAGGATGATCAATGGAAACAGGATGCACCTGAGCTCAATTTCGAGTCTCATAGCAGAGAGTTTGAATACTTATGTAATGAAGGTATTTTTAAAATATATTATTTTATACATTTGCAAACATTTCGAAAAACATGTTTCGCTTTGACATTATGGTGTATTGTGTGTAGATTGCTGAGGATAAAAATAAAATCAATTTTAGAATAAGGCTGTAACATAACAAAAAGTCAAGGAGTCTGAATACTTTCCGAATGCACTGTACCTAACACGCAGTCCATTCTGATCTTTTTTCCACTAATTGGTCTTTTGAGCAATCACATCAGATATTTTTCAGAGCTGATCTGATTGGTCAAAATACCAATTAGTGAAAAAAAGATCAGAATTGGGCTGCCTGTCTAAATGCAGCCAGAGTATACCTCATTTACTGACGTGTTTCCTTTATTTTGGCAGTTACCTGTACTGTATATAAAAAACAGGAAAATCACGTTTTTGACTGCACTGGGCTTTTAATTTAGAAACATTTCTATACTTGTTCTATCACTTTGAAAATGTGGAGCAGGTTGTGTAGATCAGTATGTAAAACATTTCATTTTAAACTTTTTGTTATTACATTTGAAGGCAGCAAAATGTGACAACTGTGCAAGGGGTGTGTAGACTTTCACTAGGCACTGTAGCTCCAGTGTTGTTTGCAGAGTCAGAGAGAGAGGAACAGAGAGTGAGAGGGAGGGAAGAAGGGAGTGCAGAGGGTTGTGCAGAGAAAGATTACATAACGACAGATTAATCATGAGAGAGAAATAATCTGAGATTAGCACCCTGCCACCCAGAGAGCGAGAGAGAGAGCGAGAGAGAGAGGGAGGGACAGAGAGAGGGTGTACAGAAAGAGGGAAAGATGGAGGGAGAAGAGATGGAGGGAGAAAGATGGAGATTAGAGGTTGAGGATGGGTTATACACCTGACAGCTCTGCCCTCAGTTCAAAGGTCACAGGTGAAATATTTGGCTGGGATACTGTTTAGTGTGTGTAATCTGGGTGTACATCCTATGCTGTGTGTGTGTTAGCGTACCAATGCCAGCAGAATCCGTCTTTGAGGCTGATGAGACTCCATCGACTTTCATTTTTCACCCATCTAAAAAACTCTTTAGAATTCTATAGAACAGATTATGTTCACACAATTTCTATTTGGTGCAAAATTGAAAAACAATGTAACTGGGAATCAAAATGGCATGCCCATACGCCAATATTTCGCTATAACGCCTTGTGATCTGGAGAGCGGCCTTTTGCACCACCCCAATGGTACAAATGTGGAATCCGTACCCATGGACAGTAATGGTTTGAGAACATTCAAAAATTTGAAAGACACATACACATTACCAGACAACTCCTTTTTCTATATTTACAACTTAGGTCAGCTATGCTGGCCTATGGAGTCCTCTGGGAAACCCAACTACCGAAACATCCAATGATGGGATTTATAAAAACATTATCTGGGCCCCCAAAAGGACTGATCTCTATAATACACTGCTCAAAAAAATAAAGGGAACACTTAAACAACACAATGTAACTCCAAGTCCATCACACTTCTGTGAAATCAAACTGTCCACTTAGGAAGCAACACTGATTGACAATACATTTCACATGCTGTTGTGCAAATGGAATAGACAACAGGTGGAAATTATAGGCAATTAGCAAGACACCCCCAATAAAGAAGTGGTTCTGCAGGTGGTGACCACAGACCACTTCTCAGTTCCTATGCTTCCTGGCTGATGTTTTGGTCACTTTTGAATGCTGGCGGTGCTTTCACTCTAGTGGTAGCATGAGACGGAGTCTACAACCCACACAAGTGGCTCAGGTAGTGCAGCTCATCCAGGATGGCACATCAATGCAAGCTGTGGCAAGAAGGTTTGCTGTGTCTATCAGCGTAGTGTCCAGAGCATGGAGGCGCTACCAGGAGACAGGCCAGTACATCAGGAGACGTGGAGGAGGCCGTAGGAGGGCAACAACCCAGCAGCAGGACCACTACCTCCGCCTTTGTGCAAGGAGGAGCAGGAGGAGCACTGCCAGAGCCCTGCAAAATGACCTCCAGCAGGCCACAAATGTGCATGTGTCTGCTCAAACGGTCAGAAACAGACTCCATGAGGGTGGTATGAGGGCCCGACGTCCACAGGTGGGGGTTGTGCTTACAGCCCAACACCGTGCAGGACGTTTGGCATTTGCCAGAGAACACCAAGATTGGCAAATTCGCCACTGGTGCCCTGTGGTCTTCACAGATGAAAGCAGGTTCACACTGAGCACGTGACAGACTTGACAGAGTCTGGAGACGCCGTGGAGAATGTTCTGCTGCCTGCAACATCCTCCAGCATGACCGGTTTGGCGGTGGGTCAGTCATGGTGTGGGGTGGCATTTCTTTGGGGGACCGCACAGCCCTCCATGTGCTCGCCAGAGGTAGCCTGACTGCCATTAGGTACCGAGATGAGATCCTCAGACCCCTTGTGAGACCATATGCTGGTGCGGTTGGCCCTGGGTTCCTCCTAATGCAAGACAATGCTAGACCTCATGTGGCTGGAGTGTGTCAGCAGTTCCTGCAAGACGAAGGCATTGATGCTATGGACTGGCCCGCCCGTTCCCCAGACCTGAATCCAATTGAGCACATCCGGGACATAATGTCTCGCTCCATCCACCAATGCCACGTTGCACCACAGACTGTCCAGGAGTTGGCGGATGCTTTAGTCCAGGTCTGGGAGGAGATCCCTCAGGAGACCATCCGCCACCTCATCAGGAGCATGCCCAGGCGTTGTAGGGAGGTCATACAGGCACGTGGAGGCCACACACACTACTGAGCCTCATTTTGACTTGTTTTAAGGACATTACATCAAAGTTGGATCAGCCTGTAGTGTGGTTTTCCACTTTAATTTTGAGGGTGACTCCAAATCCAGACCTCCATGGGTTGATAAATTTTATTTCCATTTATAATTTGTGTGTGATTTGGTTGTCAGCACATTCAACTATGTAAAGAAAAAAGTATTTAATAAGATTATTTCATTCATTCAGATCTAGGATGTGTTATTTAAGTGTTCCCTTTATTTTTTTGAGCAGTGTATATAACAACTTTTGGAAAGCTCATATTCTGAGCTAGCCATTAAAAAAGTATGGTCCACAGATCTAATTGAATCTGAACCATGCATAAACTGAAACAGAATATGGAAAAATATGACCTTGGTATCCCGTTGACCATTGCTAGACAGCAATTTTCAAGTCTTGCCATAGATTTTCAAGCCAATTTAAGTCAAAACAGTAACTAGGCCACTCATGAACATTCAATGTTATCTTGGTAAACAACTCCATTTGGCCTTGTGTTTAAGGTTATTGTCCTGCTGAAAGGTGAATTGGTCTCCCAGTGTCTGTTGGAAAGCAGACTGAACCAGGTTTTCCGTTAGGATTTTGCCTGCGCTTAGCTCTATTCCATTTCTTTCCATCCTAAAAAACGTCCTAGTCCTTGCTGATGACAAGCATACCCATAGCATGAAGCAGCCACCACCATGCTTGAATGTGTTGTTTGCCCCAAACATAACGCTTTGTATTTGTATTAATTTCTTTGCCACATTTTTTTGCAGTTTTACTTTAGTGCCTTATTACAAACAAGATGCATGTTCTGGAATATTTTGATTCTGTACAGGCTTCCATTGGCCTCATGGTAAAATCCCTGAGCGGTTTCCTTCCTCTCCGGCAAATGAGTTAGGAAGGACGCCTGTATCTTTGTAGTGACTGGGTGTATTGATACACCATCCAAAGTGTAATTAATAACTTCACCATGCTCAAAGGGATATTCAATGTCTGCTTTTAAAAAAAAAATTACGGATCTCCCAATAGGTCTTTGTGGTTGAATCTGTGTTTGAAATTTACTGCTCGACTGAAGGATCTTAAAGATAATGTAGAGGGTACAGATATGAGGTAGTCATTCAAAAATCATGTTAAACACTATTATTGCACACAGAGTGAGTCCATGCAACTTATTATGTGACTTGTTTTATGTGACTCCTGAACTTATTTAGGCTTGTCATAACAAAGGGATACTGGTGTATCAATACTTATTGACTTAAGACATTTCAGCTTTTCATTTTTATTAATTTGTTTAAAAAAATCGAAAAACATAATTCCACTTTGACATTACGGGGTATTGTGTGTAGTCCAGAAACACAAATTCTCAACTGAATCAATTTTAAATTCAGGCGGTAACACAACAAAATGAGGAAAAAGTTAAGGGGTGTGCATACTTTCTGAAGGCACTTCTGGGGCAAAGTTACAAAATTCATTTTGAAGTGCATGAATTTAAATATTCAATACTTTCCATCTATTATGTTACTTAACGATGATAGCCCCTTGAATCTCTCAATCAATCAGAGAAGATTACTGCTGAAAGGCAGCACTGCTGTGACTTTTTTTTAATTCTAAGATGGCAACCACCTCTCTCTCTGCCATTTAACCAGCGGATACAGTTACTATTAGAAGTTATAACATTAGAATTATCGACAGCGAGAATGAATTTTGCTAGTCAAGGAAGGCGGGGTGGGAAGCATGGTTTCCGGGTGGAGAGGGATGATACGGGCGGGTGGATAGGGACTGAGTGGGGAATGGGTCAGGGTTCTTTGTATGCATTTATTTGATTGTTTTTGTACCTGTAACCCCCCCCTCTGTAAAATAAAAATTAAAAACTACAGTGGGGAAAAAAAGTATTTAGTCAGTCACCAATTGTGCATGTTCTCCCACTTAAAAAGATGAGAGGCCTGTAATTTTCATCATAGGTACACGTCAACTATGACAGACAAATTGAGGAAAAAAAATCCAGAAAATCCCATTGTAGGATTTTTTATGAATTTATTTGCAAATTATGGTGGAAAATAAGTATTTGGTCACCTACAAACAAGCAAGATTTCTGGCTCTCACAGACCTGTAACTTCTTCTTTAAGAGGCTCCTCTGTCCTCCACTCGTTACCTGTATTAATGGCACCTGTTTGAACTTGTTATCAGTATAAAAGACACCTGTCCACAACCTCAAACAGTCACACTCCAAACTCCACTATGGCCAAGACCAAAGAGCTGTCAAAGGACACCAGAAACAAAATTGTAGACCTGCACCAGGCTGGGAAGACTGAATCTGCAATAGGTAAGCAGCTTGGTTTGAAGAAATCAACTGTGGGAGCAATTATTAGGAAATGGAAGACATACAAGACCACTGATAATCTCCCTCGATCTGGGGCTCCACGCAAGATCTCACCCCGTGGGGTCAAAATGATCACAAGAACGGTGAGCAAAATCCCAGAACCACACGGGGGGACCTAGTGAATGACCTGCAGAGAGCTGGGACCAAAGTAACAAAGCCTACCATCAGTAACACACTACGCCGCCAGGGACTCAAATCCTGCAGTGCCAGACGTGTCCCCCTGCTTAAGCCAGTACATGTCCAGGCCCGTCTGAAGTTTGCTAGAGTGCATTTGGATGATCCAGAAGAGGATTGGGAGAATGTCATATGGTCAGATGAAACCAAAATATAACTTTTTGGTAAAAACTCAACTCGTCGTGTTTGGAGGACAAAGAATGCTGAGTTGCATCCAAAGAACACCATACCTACTGTGAAGCATGGGGGTGGAAACATCATGCTTTGGGGCTATTTTTCTGCAAAGGGACCAGGACGACTGATCCGTGTAAAGGAAAGAATGAATGGGGCCATGTATCGTGAGATTTTGAGTGAAAACCTCCTTCCATCAGCAAGGGCATTGAAGATGAAACGTGGCTGGGTCTTTCAGCATGACAATGATCCCAAACACACCGCCCGGGCAACGAAGGAATGGCTTCGTAAGAAGCATTTCAAGGTCCTGGAGTGGCCTAGCCAGTCTCCAGATCTCAACCCCATAGAAAATATTTGGAGGGGAGTTGAAAATCCGTGTTGCCCAGCGACAGCCCAAAAACATCACTGCTCTAGAGGAGATCTGCATGGAGGAATGGGCCAAAATACCAGCAACAGTGTGTGAAAACCTTGTGAAGACTTACAGAAAACGTTTGAACTGTGTCATTGCCAACAAAGGGTATATAACAAAGTATTGAGAAACTTTTGTTATTGACCAAATACTTATTTAATGAAAAAATTTCCTACAATGTGATTTTCTGGAAAAAAATTCTCATTTGGTCTGTCATAGTTGACGTGTACCTATGATGAAAATTACAGGCCTCTCTCATCTTTTTAAGTGGGAGAACTTGCACAATTGGTGGCTGACTAAATACTTTTTCCCCCCACTGTAAATAAAAAGTTGGTCACAAAAAAAGAACAGCTTACGTTATATGTATACCGTATGTTTGGTTTGACCTCTGTGCGATCAGGTCAGTCCACATGAATGGAACATTTTAACTACATACAGTGAGGGGAAAAAGTATTTGATCCCCTGCTGATTTTGTATGTTTGCCCAATGACAAAGACATGATCAGTCTTTAATTTTAATGGTAGGTTTATTTGAACAGTGAGTGACAGAATAACAACAAAAAAATCCAGAAAAAACACATGTAAAAAATGTTATACATTGATTTGCATTTTAATGAGGGAAATAAGTATTTGACTCCTCTGCAAAACATGATTTAGTACTTGGTGGCAAAACCCTTGTCGCAATCACAGAGGTCAGATGTTTCTTGTAGTTGTCCACCAGATTTGCACACATCTCAGGAGGGATTTTGTTCCACTCCTCTTTGCAGATCTTCTCCAAGTCATTAAGGTTTCGAGGCTGACGTTTGGCAACTCGAACCTTCAGCTCCCTCCACAGATTTTCTATGGGATTAAGGTCTGGAGTCAGGCTAGGCCACTCCAGGACCTTAATGTGCTTCTTCTTGAGCCACTCCTTTGTTGCCTTGGCCGTGTGTTTTGGGTCATTGTCATGCTGGAATACCCATCCACGACCCATTTTCAATGCCATGGCTGAGGGAAGGAGGTTCTCACCCAAGATTTGACGGTACATGGCCCCATCCATCGTCCCTTTGATGCAGTGAAGTTGTCCTGTCCCCTTAGCAGAACAACACCTCCAAAGCATAATGTTTCAACCTCCATGTTTGACGGTGGGGATGGTGTTCTTGGGGTCATAGGCAGCATTCCTCCTCCTCCAAACACAGCGAGTTGAGTTGATGCTAAAGAGCTCGATTTTGGTCTCATCTGACCACAACACTTTCACCCAGTTCTCCTCTGAATCATTCAGATGTTCATTGGCAAACTTCAGACGGCCCTGTATATGTGGTTTCTTGAGCAGGGGGACCTTGCGGGCGCTGCAGGATTTCAGTCCTTCACGGCGTAGTGTGTTACCAATTGTTTTCTTGGTGACTATGGTCCCAGCTGCCTTGAGATCATTGACAAGATCCTCCCGTGTAGTTCTGGGCTGATTCCTCACCGTTCCTATGATCATTGCAACTCCATGAGGTGAGATCTTGCATGGAGCCCCAGGCCGAGGGAGATTGACAGGTCTTTTGTGTTTCTTCCATTTGCGAATAATCGCGCCAACTGTTGTCATCTTCTCACCAAGCTGCTTGGCGATGGTCTTGTAGCCCATTCTAGCCTTGTGTAGGTCTACAATCTTGTCTCTGACATCCTTGGAGAGCTCTTAGGTCTTGGCCATGGTGAAGAGTTTGGAATCTGATTGATTGATTGCTTCTGTGGACAGGTGTCTTTTATACAGGTAACAAACTGAGATTAGGAGCACTCCCAGAAAAAGAGTGTGCTCCTAATCTCAGCTCGTTACCTGTATAAAAGACACCTGGGAGCCAGACATTTTTCTGATTGAGAGGGAGTCAAATACTTATTTCCCTCATTAAAATGCAAATAAATGTATAACATTTTTGACATGCGTTTTTCTGGATTTTTTTGTTGTTATTCTGTCTCTCACTGTTCAAATAAACCTACCATTAAAAATAATTTCTTTGTCAGTGGGCAACCGTACAAAATCAGCAGGGGATCAAATACTTTTTTCCCCTCACTGTAGCTAGAGCGCATTAGACTATGCTGGAAAGTCAGACTAATAGGCTACACACACACACACACACACACACACACACACACACACACACACACACGCACGCACGACACAGACAGAATGCCCAGTGTACACAAAGAGTGAGAATAAACACACACACCCAAAGAGCATGCCCTCAAAACACGACACAACACTGTCAATTGCAGGAGGAGGGGAGAGAGAACAGAGAGGAGAGGGGAGGATACACGTGTTTTTGCGTCTTACCTTGACGTCAGCCTTCTTGTTGAGGAGACTCTTGGCTGCAAAGGAGATTGAGAACACACTCTCAGAGGGTAAAGTACTCATCATACACACTCTTTTACTCAAACACACCTCAAACATACACACGCACGAGTGTCGATACCTATCTTACTCCTAGCTAGCTAACACACACACACTGAACTCTCAGTCTGCTAGCATGCACACACACACCGAACCCTAACATTTATAAACACACACACACATTCTCACTGTGTGACAACAGCGACCTACTCTATAATGAAACTATATTTTATACTCCCTCAATACCCCTATCCCCCACCCCCCACCACCACACACACACACACACACACACACACAGGGGATTAGGGGAGAAAAGGCAGGGGAATATGGAATGGAGAAGCAGGTGTATAATAATGGCTTTGTTAATCTCCGAGGCAGGTGGGATTAATTCAGATTAGGGGATTCCACTCCGTGAATATAATACAGGAATATAATACAGTACGGAGCACCATGCAAATGATGATGAACGCACACTTTACTAGCTGCTAGATCTCCACTATTGTCTAAGCTTAATGTGCTCAGCCGGTAATACACTCCTGTCCCCCGGTGACCGGTTTGTACATAAAACATCCTCCATTCAGGCTGCAAAGGCATCGGTTTCCTCCTTAACTAGCTTTAATGGTGCGCCGCTGGCAAAATTATTTTGTTAAAATATGCGTACTCTCTTAATAAAACACAATTTTCCACCACCTTGCTAGAGTGGGTAATGGTACTTCCTGACGTTGCGCCCCGCGGTCAGCCAGGGGTAAACAACAGACTGCTGCAACCTGATTGGCTGAACACTGTGTGCAACATCCGGAAGTCGTCCGAAGATCAGGAAATGGTGGTGGAAAATGGTGTTATACAGTTGAAGTCGGAAGTTTACATACACCTTAGCCAAATACATTTAAACTCAGTTTTTCACAATTCCTGACATTTAATCCTAGTAGAAATTCCCTGTCTTAGGTCAGTTAGGATCACCACTTTATTTTAAAAATGTGAAATGTCAGAATAATAGTAGAGAGAATGATTTATTTCAGCTTTTATTTCTTTCATCACATTCCCAGTGGGTCAGAAGTTTACATACACTCAATTAGTATTTGGTAGCATTGACTTTAAATTGTTTAACTTGGGTCAAACGTGTCGGGTAGCCTTCCACAAGCTTCCCACAATAAGTTGGGTGAATTTTGGCCCATTCCTCCTGACAGAGCTGGTGTAACTGAGTCAGGTTTGTAGGCCTCCTTGCTCGCACACGCTTTTTCAGTTCTGCCCACACATTTTCTATAGGTTTGAGGTCAGGGCTTTGTGATGGCCACTCCAATACCTTAACTTTGTTGTCCTTAAGCCATTTTGCCACAACTTTGGAAGTATGCTTGGGGTCATTGTCCATTTGGAAGACCCATTTGCAACCAAGCTTTAACTTCCTGACTGATGTCTTGAGATGTTGCTTCAATATATCCACATCATTTTTCTTCCTCATGATGCCATCTATTTTGTGAAGTGCACCAGTCACTCCTGCAGCAAAGCACCCCCACAGCATGATGCTGCCACCCCCGTGCTTCACGGTTGGGATGGTGTTCTTTGGCTTGCAAGAACCCCCTTTTTACTCTAAACATAACGATGGTCATTATGGCCAAACAGTTCTATTTTTGTTTAATCAGACCAGAGGACATTTCTCCAAAAAGTACTATCTTTGTCCCCATGTGCAGTTGCAAACCGTAGTCTGGCTTTTTTATGGCGGGTTTTTGAAGCAGTGGCTTCTTCCTTGCTGAGCGGCCTTTCAGGTTATGTCGATATAGGACTCGTTTTACTGTGGATATAGATAATTTTGTACCTCTTTCCTCCAGCATCTTCACAAGGTCCTTTGCTGTTGTTCTGGGATTGATTTGTACTTTTCGCACCAAAGTATGTTAATCTCTAGGAGACAGAAAACATCTCCTTCCTGAGCGTTATGACGGCTGCGTGGTCACATGGTGTTTATCCTTGAATACTATTGTTTGTACAGATGAACGTGGTACCTTCAGGCGTTTGGAAATTGCTCGCCAGGATGAATCAGACTTGTGGAGGTCTACAATTCTTTTTCTGAGGTCTTGGCTGATTTCTTTTGATTTTCCCATGATGTCAAGCAAAGAGGCACTGAGTTTGAAGGTAGGCCTTGAAATACATCCACGGGTACACCTCCAATTGACTCAGAAATGTCAATTAGCCTATCAGAAGCTTCTAAAGCCATGACATCATTTTCTGGAATTTTCCAAGCTGTTTAAAAGGCACAGTCAACTTAGTGTATGTAAACTTCTGACCCACTGGAATTGTGATACAGTGAATTATAAGTGAAATAATCTGTCTGTAAACAATTGTTGGAAAAATTACTTATGTTATGCACAAAGTAGATGTCCTAACCGACTTGCCAAAACTATAGTTTGTTAATAAGACATTTGTGGAGTGGTTGAAAAAAAGAGTTTTAATGACTCCAGCCTAAGTGTAAGTAAACTTCCGACTTCAACTGTATTAAGAGAGTATGCATATTTAACTCGTTTTTTTTCCCAGCGGCACGCCATTAAAGCTAGTTAAGGTGGAAACCGATGCCTTTGCAGCCTGAATGGAGGATGTTTTATGTAAGAACCGGTCACCGGGGGACACGAGTGTATTTCCAGCTGAGCACATTAAGCCTAGATGAGATCTTGCACCCACTAGAGGCTACCAAGGCAAACACTTTACATTACAGTAGGATCATACACATATGCACGCACACATAGATACTCATAAGTGCTTGCATTTCTTTAAGGAAGGTTTATTAATCTTTCTGTAGTCTCTCTCTCTCTCTCTGAAAGTATTCAGACCCCTTGACCCCCACATTTTGTTAGGTTACGGCCTTATTCTAAAATTGATTGAATAGTTCCCCCCCAATCTACACACAATACCCCATAATTATTAAACAAAAACAGTAAAAAAAAGAAAGAACAGAAATATCACATTTACATAAGTATTCAGACCCTTCACTCAGTACTTTGTTGAAGCACCTTTGGCAGCGATTACAGCCTCGAGTCTTCGTGGGTATGACGCTACAAGCTTGGCACACCTGTATTTGGGGAGTTTCTCCCATTCGTAACTGCAGATCCTCTCAAGCTCTGTCAGGGTGGATGGGGAGAGTTGCTGCACAGCTATTTTCAGGTCTCTCCAGAGATGTTAGATCGGGTTCAAGTCTGAGCTCTGGCTGGGTCACTCAAGGACATTCAGATACTTGTCCCAGAGCCACTCTTGCGTTGTCTTGGCTGTGTGCTTAGGGTCGTTGTCCTGTTGGAAGGTGAACCTTCGCCCAGGTCTGAGGTCCTGAGCGCTCTGGAGCAGGTTTTCATCAAGGATCTCTCTGTACTTTGCTCCGTTCATCTTTGCCTCGATCCTGACTAGTTTCCCAGTCCCTGCCGCTGAAAAACATCCCCACAGCATGATGCTGCCAACACCATGCTTCCCCATAGGGATGGTGCCAGGTTTCCTCCAGACGTGACACTTGGCATTCAGGCCAAAGAGTTCTTGGTTTCATCAGACCAGAGAATCTTGTTTTTCATGGTCTGAGATTCTTTAGGTGCCTTTTGGCAAACTCCAAGCGGGCTGTCACAGGCCTTTTACTGAGGAATGGCTTCTGTCTGGTCACTCTCCCATAAAGGCTTGATTGGTGGAGTGCTGCAGAGATGGTTGTCATTCTGGAAGGTTCTCCCATCTAAACAGAGGAAACTATAGAGCTCTGTCAGAGTGACCATCGGGTTCTTGGTCACCTCCCTGACCAAGACCCTTCTCCCCCGATTGCTCAGTTTGGTCGGGAGGCCAGCTCTAGGAAGAGTCTTGGTGGTTCCAAACTTCTTCCATTTATGAATGATGGAGGCCACTGTGTTCTTGAGGACCTTCAATGCTGCAGACATTTTCTGCTACCCTTCCCCACATCTGATCCTCGACAAATCCTGTCTCTGAGCTCTACGGACAATTCCTTCGACCTCATGGCTTGGTTTTTGCTCTGACATGCACTGTCAACTGTGGGACCTTAAATAGACAGGTGTGTGCCTTTCCAAATCATGTCCAATCAATTGAATTTACCACAGGTGGACTCCAATGAAGTTGTAGAAACATCTCAAGGATGATCAATGGAAACAGGATGGACAACAGCTCAATTTCGTGTCATATAGCAAAGGGTCTGAAAACGTATCTAAATAAGGTATTTCTGTTTAGGATTTTTTATACATTTGCTGAAATTTCTAAAAACCTGTTTTCGTTTTGTCATTATCAGGTATTGTGTGTAGACTGATGAGGAAAATGTTTTATTTAATCCATTTTAGAATAAGGCTGTAACGTAACAAAATGTAGAAAAAGGGAAGGTGTCTTAATACTTTCTGAATGCACTGTATATACACACTAAGTGTACAAAACATTAAGAACACTTGCTCTTTTCATGACATAGACTGACCAGGTGAATCCAGGTGAAAGCTATAATAATAATAATAATAATATGCTATGATCCCTTATTGATGTCACTTGTTAAATCCACTTCAATCAGTGTTTTTTATATTTGAGATTCTTCAAAGTAGCCACCCTTTGACAGCTTGATGACAGCTTTGCACACTCTTGGCATTCTCTCAACCAGCTTCATGAGGTAGTCACCTGGAATGCATTTAAATTAACAGGTGTGCCTTGTTAAAAGTTAATTTGTGGAATTTCTTTCCTTCTTAATGCGTTTGAGCCAATCAGTTTGGTTGTGACAAGGTAGGGTTGGTATACAGAAGATAGCCCTATTTGGTAAAAGACCAAGTCCATATTATGGCAAGAACAGCTCAAATAAGCAAAGAGAAATGACAGTCCATCATTACTTTAAGACATGAAGGTCAGTCAATACGGAACATTTCAAGAATTTTGAAAGTTTCTTCAAGGCAGTCGCAAAATCCATCAAGTGCTATGATGAAACTGGCTCTCACAGGAAAGAAAGACCCAGAGTTACCTCTGCTGCAGAGGATAAGTTCATTAGAGTTAACTGCACCTCAGATTGCAGCCCATATAAATGAGGGGACTGTGTGAATCAGGCCTTCATTTTTATTTTACCTTTATTTAACTAGGCAAGTCAGTTAAGAACAAATTCTTATTTACAATGACGGCCTACACTGGCCAAACCCGGACGACGCTGGGCCAATTGTGCGCCGCCCTATGGGACTCCCAATCACGGCCGGTTGTGATACAGCCTGGAATCGAACCAGGGGGTCTGTAGTGACGCCTCAAGCACTGAGATGCAGTGCCTTAGACCGCTGCACACTCGGGAATTGCTGCAAAGAAACCACTACTAAAGGACACCAATAATAAGAAGAGACTTGCTTGGGCCAGGAAACACGAGCAATGGACATTAGACCGGTGGAAATCTGTCCTTTGGTCTGATGAGTCCAAATTTGAGATTTTTGGTTCCAACCGCCGTGTCTTTGTGAGACGCAGAGTAGGTGAACGGATGATCTCCGCATGTGTGGTTCCCACAGTGAAGCACGGAGGAGGACGTTTAATGGTGTGGGGGTGCTTTGCTGGTGACACTGTCTGTGATTTATTTAGAATTCAAGGCACTTAACCAGCATGGCTACCACAGCATTCTGCAGTGATACGCAATCCCATCTGGTTTTGGCTTAGTGGGACTATCATTTGTTTTTCAACAGGACATTGACCCAACACACCTCCAGGCTGTGTAAGGGCTATTTTTTACCAAGAAGGAGAGTGATGGAGTGCTGCATCAGATGACCTGGCCTCCACAATTCCCCAACCTCAACGCAATTGGGATGGTTTGGGACGAGTCGGACCGCAGAGTGAATGAAAAGCAGCCAACAGGTGCTCAGCATATGTGGGAACTCCTTCAAGACTGTTAGAAAAGCATTCCTCATGAAGCTGGTTGACAGAATGCCAAGAGTGTGCAAAGCTGTCATCAAGGCAAAGGGTGGCTACTTTGAAGAATATAAAATCTAAAATATTTGTTGGTGTGTCCAAACTTTTGACTGTGTGTATATATATATATATATATATATATATATATATATATATATATATATATATATATACACACAGTACCAGTCAAAAGTTTGGACACACCTTCTCATTCAAGGGTTTTTCTATATTTGTACTATTTTCTACATTGTAGAATAATAGTGAAGACATCAAAACTATGAAATAACACATATGGAATCATGTAGTAACCAAATAAGTGTTAAACAAATGAAGATATGTTATATTTTAGAGTCTTCAAAGTAGCCACCCTTTGCCTTGATGATAGCTTTGCACACTCTTGGCATTCTCTCAACCAGCTTCATCTGGAATGCTTTTCCAACAGTCATGAAGGAGTTCCCACATATGCTGAGGGTCACTGTCCTGTTGAAAAACAAATGATAGTCCCACTAAGCCAAAACCAGACAGGGTGGCGTATCGCTGCAGAATGCTGTGGTAGCCATGCTGGTTAAGTGTGCCTTAAATTCTAAATAAATCACAGACAGTGTCACCAGCAAAGCACCCCCACACCATAACACCTCCTCCTCCATGCTTTACAGTGGGAACTACACATGCGGAGATCATCCGTTCACCCACACCGCGTCCCACAAAGACACGGCGGTTGGAACCAAAAATCTCAAATTTGGACTCCAGACCAAAGGACAAATTTCCACCGGTCTAATGCCCATTGCTCATGTTTCTTGGCCCAAGCAGGCCTCTTCTTATTATTGGTGTCCTTTACTACTGGTTTCTTTGCAGCAATTCGACCATGAAGGCCTGATTCACCGGGACCACCCATACACAAAAAATGTATGCATGCTTTGGATAAAAGCGTCTGCTAAATGGCATATTATTATTATTATTATTATTATTCACACAGTCCCCTCTGAACAGTTGATGTTGAGATGTGTCTGTGACTAACTTTGTGAAGCATATATTTGGGCTGCAATTTCTGAGGCTGGTAACTCTAATTAACTTATCCTCTGCAGCAGAGGTAACTCTGGGTCTTCCATTCCTGTGGCGGTCCTCATGAGAGCCAGTTTCATCATAGCGCTTGATGGTTTTTGCGACCGCACTTGAAGAAAAAAAAGTTTTTTAAATGTTCCGTATTGACTGACCTTCATGTCTTAAAGTACTGATGGACTGTCGTTTCTCGTTGCTTATTTGAGCTGGTCTTTTACCAACTAGGGCTATCTTCTGTATACCCCCCTACCTTGTCACAACACAACTGATTGGCTCAAACGCATTAAGAAGGAAAGAAATTCCACAAATTAACTTTTAACAAGGCACACCTGTTAATTGAAATGCATTCCAGGTGACTACCTCATGAAGTTGGTTGAGAGAATGCCAAGAGTGTGCAAAGCTGTCATCAAGGCGAAGGGTGGCTATTTGAAGAATCTCAAATATAAAACATATTTAGATTTGTTTAACACTTTTTTGGTTACTACATAATTCCATATGTGTTATTCAATAGTTGATGTCTTATTATTCTACAATGTAGAACATTGTAAAAATAAAGAAAAACCCTTAAATAAGTAGGTGTGTCCAAACTTTTGACTGGTAGTATATATATATATATATATATATATATATATATATATATATATATATATATATATATATATATATATATATATATATATATATATATATATACACATATATATATATATATATACACACACATATATACACACACACACAGGTAACTGCCAAAATAAAGGAAACACCAATATAAAGGATTTTTTAATAGGGCGTTGGGTCACCACGAGCCGCCAGAAACGCTTTCATGTGCCTTGGCATAGATTCTACAAGCCTGGAACTCTATTGGAGGGATGTGACACCATTCTTCCACAAGAAATTCCATCATTTGGTGTTTTGTTGATGATGGTGGAAAACGTTGTCTCAAGCGCCGGCCCAGAATCTCCCATAAGTTTTCAATTGGATTGAGATCTGGTGACTGACATACTGACTGACTTTACACCCCCTATGCTCCTTTGACACCCTTCTTTCAAAGTCAATCTCTTCTTCTAACCATGGTAGCCAAAATAATGGGCAACTGGGCATTTTTATACATGACCCTCAGCATGATGGGATGTGAATTACTTAATTAACTCAGGAACCACACGTGTGGAAGAACCTGCTTTCAATATACTTTGTATCCGTCATTTACTCAAGCGTTTAGTTTAGTTTGGCAGTTACCTGTATTTATGACACACAGCAAACACACCTCATACACCTAACCCACTGCTCATGAGGGAGGGAACAAAAGGCAGAAAAAGAAAGACAGAAAACGACTCCAAAGATACAAAAGACTAAAGCATGGTAGAGAGAGAGTGGCTGGGTGTGAGGGAGGGAGGTAGAGAGGGTGGTGGGGAGAGTGGGTGGGTGGGGGAGAGTGGGTAGAGGAGTTAAAGGCGGGGTGAGGGAGGAGGTAGAGAGTGGGTTGGTGAGTGGGAGAGTGGGTGGGTGGGAGGGAGGGAGGTAGAGAGCGGGTGGGTGAGTGGGAGAGGAGGAAGGGAGGTTGAGAGAGAGGGCTGAATGGTGAGATGTGGGTGGGAGGGAGGGAGGTGGAGCGGGGAGGGGAGAGGAGAGTGGGTGGGTGGGAGGGAGGGAGGGAGGATGTGGAGATGGACATGCCTTATTCATTAGAGGGGAGGGATGATAGCGAGGCAGTGGAGGAGAGGAAGAACACGAGAAGTGCAAAAGGGTAGGATGAGGAAGGGAGTGTGAGGGAGAGGAGCGAAGAAGAAGAGAGGAGAAAAGGTATAAATGTGGAGGAGGAGGTATAGAAGCGAGTGGTGGAGGGAGGAGAGGAAGAGGATACCTTGCTCCACTATCCCAGCGGTAGTTTCAGACACAGTAGTGATTGATGCAGGAGATGTAGACTGTCTACCAACTGATGCAGAGATAGAAATAGAGGAAGACAGAGAGCAAGTGAAAGCAAAGAAGCGAGGGAGGAGAAGAGAGGAGTGTGTTAGTGTGAAGAGGAGGACAGATTGAAGTCACATTAGGTCCAAGGTAAGTCAAGCGTCTCAGAGTAGGAGTGCTGATCTAGGATCAGGTCCCCCCCTGTCCATTCATTATAATCTAAAAGGCAAAACGGATATCAGATCAGCACTCCTACTCTGAGACACTTAATGAATAAGGGCCAAGAGTCGAGTCACAAGTCTCACTCCCCTCTTACCTGGGTCGGCAAACACAGTGTGAGTGCAGAGGAAGTGACAAATGGAAAACATTTCTTATAGGGATAGTTCAACCAAATTACACATAGGTTTCCTTACCCTGTAAACAGTCTATGTACAAGGTATGACAGAAATCCATGCTTTGGTTTACTTTCCCTGGCAGTGGCTGGCACTCCTCTCTTCAAGTCAGAGACTGTTCTCTCTGCTACAGCACGGCAAGTGGTACCGATGCACCAAGTCTAGAACCAACAGGACCTTGAACAGCTTCTGTCCCCAAGCCATAAGACTGCTAAATACTAAATAGTTAGTTAAATAGTTAACCAAATAGCTACCCAGACTATCTGCATTCAACCTTTTTGCACTAACTTTTTTGACTCATCACATACGTTGCTGCTACTGTTTACTATATGTCACTTTATTCCTAGTTATATGTACATATCTACACTATATGCCAAAAAGTATGTGAACATCTCATTCCACTCTTCTAGGAAGGCTTTCCACTAGATATTGGGAACATTACTGCTGGAACTTGCTTCCATTCAGCCACAAGAGCATTAGTGAAGTCGGGCACTGATGTTGGGCGATTAGGCCTGGCTCGCAGTCGGCGTTCCAATTCATCCCAAAGGTGTTCATTGGGGTTGAGGTCAGGGCTCTGTGCAGGCCGGTCAAGTTCTTCCACACCGATCTCGACAAACCATTTCTGTATGGACCTCGCTTTGTGCATGGGGGCATTGTCATGCTGAAACAGGAAAGGGCCTTGCCACAAATATGGAAGCAAAGAATCATCTAGAATGTCATTGAATACTATAGCATTAAGATTTCCCTTCACTGGAACTAAGGGGCCTAGACGAAGCATGAAAAACAGCCCCAGACCATTATTCCTCCTCCACCAAACTTTACAGTTGGCACTATGCATTTGGGCAGGTAGCGTTCTCCTGGCATCCGCCAAACCCAGATTCGTTCGTCGGACTGCCAGATGGTGAAGTGTGATTCATCTCTCTAGAGAACGCGTTTACACTGCTCCAGAGTCCAATGGTGGCGAGCTTTACACCACTCCAGCCGACGTTTGGCATTGCGCATGGTGATCTTAGGCTTGTGTGCGGCTGCTCGGCCATGGAAACCCATTTCATGAAGCTCCCGACTAACAGTTATTGTGCTGACGTTGCTTCCAGAGGCAGTTTGGAACTCAGTATTGAGTGTTGCAACCGAGGACAGACGATTTTTACGAGCTGCGCGCTTCAGCACACGGCGGTCCCATTTTGTGAGCTTGTGTGGCCTACCACTTCGCGGCCGAGCCATTGTTGCTCCTAGACGTTTCCACTTCACAATAAAAGCATTTAGTGTTGAACGGGGCAGCTCTAGCAGGGTAGAAATTTGATGAACTGACTTGTTGGAAAGGTGGCATCCTATGACGGTGCCACTTTGAAAGTCACTGAGCTCTTCAGTACGGGCCATTCTATGGCCAATGTTTATTTATCGAGATTGCATGGCTGTGTGCTCAATTGTATACAGCTGTCAGCAACGGGGGTGGCTGAAATAGCCGAATCCACTAATTTGAAGTTGTGTCCACATACCTCAATTACCTCATACCCTTGCACATTGACTCGGTACTGGTACCCTTTTGTATATAGTAGCCAAGTTATCGTTACTCATTGTGTATCTATTATTACGTGTTTTACTTTTCTAATATTTCTCTATTTTCTTTCTCTCTGCATTGTTGGGAAGGGCCGGTAAGTAAGCATTTCACTGTTAGTCCACACCACAAATTTGATTTGTTTCTAAATGCTAACGTTTTATATTTGTGGCACAAATCCCACTCAAGTCATGGGACTGATATTAGCATTTCTCGCACATCATGGTCAAATAATCTATAAGTGACTTTGGTGAGCTTTACAATCAATTTGAGATACTTTCGGATTATTTGGACATAATGCGCAAAAAATGCTAATATCAGTTCCATGAGTTGAATTGGATTTGTGCCACAAATGCTAAAATGTTAGCATTTGGAAACAGTGCCTGGGAAACTAAACCAAAACATGGATTGCTGTCATACCTTTTCCATAGACTGCTTACAGGGTAAGGAAACCACTATGTAATTTTGTAATGTGGGTGAACTATCCCTTTAAAGTTTAAACGGCCATAGGTTTTCTGTTAAAGCGAAAATAAACATTCCTAAAATTCCACAATTGCTATTGCGCTCAATTAAGTTATATTTACGGCAGTCATAAAGTAGGCTTTCATGTGAACTTGTCTAATGTCTGTTGTTGGGGGCCTGCGCTGCTGCCAGGATTTGTTTGGGTCTCACGGTGCGTCCCTTTCAGATAGTTAAGAATTGCACCTGTACTACCATTACTGTACTTCAATTCCACCACCTTCTCATTTAACTTCTTAAAGTATTGCCATGTAGGACTTCACTGCTGTCATTTGCCTTTCTCTGTCTTTTTTCCAACTGTTAACGACAATGACGTAGTGGTGGAGAGTCGACTCCAAAATAATAGATTCCTCGACTTCTTGCACATCGACTCCAGGTGTCAACTCCCATTTCTGAGTGACTCATCGACTCCTAAGATTCAGTGTTTTTGGAACGGAGGACACTGATTAGTTGCTGTACTTCCAAGAACACGAACACTTGCATAGCGAGCTAGCGATGGACGGAGAGAGGCGTATAGGCAGGTCGGCCACTAGGCAGACAGATTCAGAACTGTTCAATCGGTAATCAAAAGCTGTACCTTGCAATGGAATGCTGTATCTTGCAATGTCTGGCAACTTCAGTAAAGCAGGAACCATCTTCAATGAATAGGCTAGGATATTCTACACGCAACAGACCAAAGACTGAACACGAACGCGTATCATTAGCAAAGAGAAAAAGTAGGCGAGCCAACGTGAGGGAGAGAGAGGAGGGGGCAGGCAGAAAGAACTGTGCGCATTTGTTTAGGTAATCTGTATCTCGCAATGTCTTGTCTTGCAATGCCTCGCAAATTCACCAAAGTAGCCTAAAGTTCGCCTTTTTGGTTTTATTTAAAATGGCACAACTTTCCCCAGGCCTTTATAGCCTATCGTCTAGTTAGGCTATAACACGGCAAAGAACATGTTTGGTGATAACTGCACTGTGATTTAAATTGTGTGGGGAAAAATTTAATATTCACTTTAAAGATCCCTATTTCATTTAAACTTTTTAAAGTTTAAAAGTTCACACCCCTAAGTGGAAGAGCAACATGTAATGATCCATGCAGGTTACCATTGTAGTCAAACTTAGTAAATTGGAGGTGAAACTCAATTTGTGATAATGAGAAAGAGAGGGTGTTTGTGTGGGTGTGTGTGTGACTGTAGCATGCATGCATGCATGCGCAGTTTGACGTTTATTGTCATGAATCTTGCCTTGGAGGCAGAACTGAGCGATTTCCGCTAGATGGGCGAGCTACAAAGCAGAAATTGGCTATATTGTAAAGATTCATGAAAACTTAATTTAAGGTTAGGGTTAGGCATTAGGGTTAGCAGTGTGGTTGGGGTTAAGGTTAGGTTTAGAATCAGATTGTATGACTTTGTGGCTGTGCCAGCTAGTCACCACTCTGCAGAGATGCCTCCAGTACACGAGTCATCCCAATAAATGCCAACCTGCTGTGCATGCGTGTAAGTGTTAATGAAGACACACACATTTACCGGAGAAATTCCTCGTCACCAGCATAGCAGTCAGGACTGCTCCCTATGGACAGAGAGAGGAAGAGAGATGGGGGGAGAGAGAGAGCGAAAGAGAGATTAGGAGAGAGAGAGAGCGAGACGGGAAGAGAGAGAGGAATAGAGAAATAAAGAGACTGGGTGAGTGGTAGGTTACTAGGTTAGTGAGAAGGCTCACATATGTTTAAAGTGAAGGTATTCCTGTGGATTATGAGATTATTAAGAGAGAGCAGACCTTGAGTTTCCTCCTGGCGTTGAACTTCTTCAGGCACTCCACTGTCTCCTGTCTGTGCATCATGGACGCCACCGTGGAGCGTTGCTGGAGAGAGATAGAGAGAGAGATAGACAATGTCAAACAGAGAGGAAAAGTGTGTGTGTGTGTGTGTGTGTGTGTGTACTTACGGAGACCCATGGGTGTTTGAGGGCCTCCTGGGCAGTTATCCTCTTGGCAGGGTTAATAGTCAACATCTGGTTAATCAGGTTCTTGGCTTCTGGAGTCACCGAGTCCCACTCTGGAGATGGAAACTACATACACACAAACATACACATACACACACATATGCAAAAACGCACACACAAACACAGACACACACACACACACACCCTCCCTTTTGTCAAACAGATTGATAGACAGAGGTGACAGAGTGTGTGTGTGCTTGTGAGTGTGCGCTTGCATGTGAGTGTGTGTGTGTGTGTGTATGTAAAACTCACGTCATAGGCTCCTGCTTTGATTTGCTGGTAGAGTTTGTGTTGGTCCTCATCCCAAAATGGAGGATACCCCACTAGCAGGATGTACAGGATCACACCTATACATAAACACATACACACACACACACACACACGTTGAGTGGTGAGAGGGGCAGGAGATATTGAAGAGAGAGGGTGAGAGAGAGATGGAGAGAGGGATAAGACAGAGAGATAATAAAGTGATCTGTACTCACCACAGGCCCAAATGTCTACAGGTTTACCATAGGCCTCCTTCCTCAGTACCTCTGGAGATAGGTAGCCTGGGGTACCTGCAAAACCTACACACACACACCGACACGCACAGAGTCATTAAGCTGTATTTTACTTTAGTCGTGTGCTGTGGATGATGTATCACATGATGATTGAGGTAGTCGAACAGAGCAGACCAAATAACGCAACGAAACTGATTCCACTGTATGTCTTTTATTTTGTTGAAAACCGTAACCAAATACCATAATCAACAATGTAATTTTAAACTGAAATACATTTATTTAACTGGAATGGAAAGCTGAACTGGGAAGTCCTGCTGTACAAATGGTAGTTTTTGACAGGTTATTTGCTATTTATATGTAAGCTAAGGCCTACTGTGTTTGTGTATTTCTTTCTTTTTATATTTTGTATTTGCAATGTAAATCATGTTGTCTAACTGACTATGATGCAATAAAGAAAGTATTGTAATTGGATAGATTCTATTTGATCTAACATGACTTATGACATAACAAACGAGGGGGTTCCAGGAGTTCCAGGAGTTCCAGGGGTTCCAGGAGTTCCAGGGGTTCTAGGAGTTCCAGGGGTTCCATGAGTTCTAGGGGTTCCAGGGGTTCTAGGGGTTCCAGGAGTTCCAGGGGTTCCATGAGTTCCAGGGGTTCTAGGGGTTCCAGGAGTTCTAGGGGTTCCAGGAGTTCTAGGGGTTCCAGGAGTTCCAGGAGTTCTAGGGGATCTAGGGGTTCCAGGGGTTCCAGGAGTTCCAGGGGTTCCAGGAGTTCCAGGGGTTCTAGGAGTTCCAGGGGTTCCATGAGTTCTAGGGGTTCCAGGGGTTCTAGGGGTTCCAGGAGTTCCAGGGGTTCCAGGGGCTCTAGGGGTTCCAGGAGTTCCAGGGGTTCCATGAGTTCCAGGGGTTCTAGGGGTTCCAGGAGTTCTAGGGGTTCCAGGAGTTCTAGGGGTTCCAGGAGTTCCAGGAGTTCCAGGGGTTCCAGGAGTTCTAGGGGATCTAGGGGTTCCAGGGGTTCCAGGAGTTCCAGGAGATCTAGGGGTTCCAGGAATTCCAGGGGTTCCAGGGGTTCTAGGGGATCCAGGAGTTCTAGGGGTTCCAGGGGATCCAGGGGTTCCAGGAGTTCCAGGAGATCTAGGGGTTCCAGGAGTTCCAGGAGATCTAGGGGTTCTAGGGGTTCCAGGAGTTCCAGGGGTTCCAACACTTGACATTCTATCATCCTCCTGTCATTCTGTTCTCTTGAGCAACCATCGATCAGCAGCTAAAACATAAACCTTACAAGATTTGTAAAGAAAAAAAAGAAGGACTTGCAAACAAACCAACGTGAACACCACAAGAATGTATGCTCCGTCATACATGGCTCCCAGCGGGGCCAGAAACCCCAGGGTCTCCCTGTATGTTGGTGATCTCCACCAAGAGGTCACTAGCGCTGTCTTATTTTACAAGTTCAGGCCTATCGGGGATATACACTCCATCCCAGTGGAGGCTCCTCAGAGGAGGAAGGGGAGGACCATCCTCCTCAGTGAATTTCATAAAAATAAAAATAGTGAAACATAAAGAAAGTTATCCTTTTTAGATAAAACTATACTAAATATATTCACATCACCAAATAATTAATTAAAACACACTGTTTTGCAATGAAGGTCTACAGTTGCCTCAACAGCACTCTGTAGTGTAGCACAATGGTGTAGCTGGAGGACAGCTAGTTTCCGTCCTCCTCTGGGTACACTGACTTCAATACAAAACCTAGTAGACTCATGGTTCTCACCCCCTTTCATAGACTTACACAGTAATTATGACAACTTCCGGAGGACGTCCTCCAACCTATCAGAGCTCTTGCAGCATGAACTGACGTTGTCCACCCAATCAAAGGATCAGAGAATTAATCTAATACTGAAAGCATAATCTACAGGTAGCTAGCACTGCAGTACATAAAATGTGGTGAGTAGTTGACTCAAAGAGAGAGAAAGACAATAGTTTTGATCAAATTTATTTATTTATAAATGAAGAAGGAGAAGCAAGAGAGAGAGAGAGCTAGGTATATTTGTAAACGTTTATTCATAGGCTAGGTTGTAGCAACCTCATGATGGGTATAGGGAAAATGAGAGTATCATGTAGTAGCGTAAAGCTATCATCTTAAATGGCACCAACCACAACTGCTCCATCCGGGTCGCTCGGAACAAAATAATCCTTTGTTCACTCGTATACGGTTATGTCAAATATGTTATAATTAACCCAACCGATGCTGAGCGTGCCCTGAACACGATCAACTTTATAACCATCCATGGAAGCCCCATCCATGGAAGCCCTATCCATGGAAGCCCTACCCACTTAAACAACACAATGTAACTCCAAGTCAATCACACTTCTGTGAAATCAAACTGTCCACTTAGGAAGCAACACTGATTGACAATAGATTTCACATGCTGTTGTGCAAATGGAATAGACAACAGGTGGAAATTATAGGCAATTAGCAAGACACCCCCAATAAAGAAGTGGTTCTGCTGGTGGTGACCACAGACCACTTCTCAGTTCCTATGCTTCCTGGCTGATGTTTTGGTCACTTTTGAATGCTGGCGGTGCTTTCACTCTAGTGGTAGCATGAGACGGAGTCTACAACCCACACAAGTGGCTCAGGTAGTGCAGCTCATCCAGGATGGCACATCAATGCGAGCTGTGGCAAGAAGGTTTGCTGTGTCTGTCAGCGTAGTGTCCAGAGCATGGAGGCGCTACCAGGAGACAGGCCAGTACATCAGGAGACGTGGAGGAGGCCATAGGAGGGCAACAACCCAGCAGCAGGACCGCTACCTCCACCTTTGTGCAAGGAGGAGCAGGAGGAGCACTGCCAGAGCCCTGCAAAATGACCTCCAGCAGGCCACAAATGTGCATGTGTCTGCTCAAACGGTCAGAAACAGACTCCATGAGGGTGGTATGAGGGCCCGACGTCCACAGGTGGGGGTTGTGCTTACAGCCCAACACCGTGCAGGACGTTTGGCATTTGCCAGAGAACACCAAGATTGGCAAATTCGCCACTGGCGCCCTGTGCTCTTCACAGATGAAAGCAGGTTCACACTGAGCACGTGACAGACGTGACAGAGTCTGGAGACGCCGTGGAGAACGTTCTGCTGCCTGCAACATCCTCCAGCATGACCGGTTTGGCGGTGGGTCAGTCATGGTGTGGGGTGGCATTTCTTTGGGGGGCCGCACAGCCCTCCATGTGCTCGCCAGAGGTAGCCTGACTGCCATTAGGTACCGAGATGAGATCCTCAGACCCCTTGTGAGACCATATGGTGGTGCGGTTGGCCCTGTGTTCCTCCTAATGCAAGACAATGCTAGACCTCATGTGGCTGGAGTGTGTCAGCAGTTCCTGCAAGAGGAAGGCATTGATGCTATGGACTGGCCCGCCCGTTCCCCAGACCTGAATCCAATTGAGCACAACTGGGACATCATGTCTCGCTCCATCCACCAACGCCACGTTGCACCACAGACTGTCCAGGAGTTGGCGGATGCTTTAGTCCAGGTCTGGGAGGAGATCCCTCAGGAGACCATCCGCCACCTCATCAGGAGCATGCCCAGGCGTTGTAGGGAGGTCATACAGGCACGTGGAGGCCACACACACTACTGAGCCTCATTTTGACTTGTTTTAAGGACATTACATCAAAGTTGGATCAGCCTGTAGTGTGGTTTTCCACTTTAATTTTGAGGGTGACTCCAAATCCAGACCTCCATGGGTTGATACATTTCATTTCCATTGATAATTTTTGTGTGATTTGGTTGTCAGCACATTCAACTATGTAAAGAAAAACGTTTTTAATAAGATTATTTCATTCATTCAGATCTAGGATGTGTTGTTTAAGTGTTCCCTTAATTTTTTTGAGCAGTGTATATAACAACTTTTGGAAAGCTCATATTCTGAGCTAGCCATTAAAAAAGTATGGTCCACAGATCTAATTGAATCTGAACCATGCTTAAACTGAAACAGAATATGGAAAAATATGACCTTGGTATCCCGTTGACCATTGCTAGACAGCAATTTTCAAGTCTTGCCATAGATTTTCAAGCCAATTTAATTTTTAAACGGAATGCTCCTAGATAATTTTTGTGTGATTTTGTTGTCAGCACATTCAACTATGTAAAGAAAAAAGTATTTAAAAAGATTATTTAATTCATTCAGATCTAGGATGTGTTGTTTAAGTGTTCCCTTTATTTTTTTGAGCAGTGTAGTTTAGTGGAACAACTTTCACCTAAGCAAAACAAAGCATTTACAATGCATTCGGAAAGTATTTAGACCACTTGACTTTTTCCACATTTTGTTACATTACAGCCTTATTCTAAAATGGATTTAATTGTTTTTTTTCCCCTCATCAATCTACACACAATACCCCATAACGACAAAGCAAAAACAGGTTTTTAGAGATTTTAGCAAATGTATTAAAAATATATATTTTCAGGTCTCTCCAGAGATGTTCGATTGGGTTCAAGTCCGGGCTCTGGCTGGGCCACTTAAGGACATTCAGAGACTTGTCCCAAAGCCACTCCTGCATTGTCTTGGCTGTGTGCTTAGGGTCGTTGTCCTGTTGGAAGGTGAACCTTCACCCCAGTCCGAGGTCCTGAGCGCTCTGGAGCAGGTTTTCATCAAGTATCTCTCTGTACTTTGCTCTGTTCATCTTTCCCTCAGTCCTGACCAGACTCCCAGTCCCTGCCGCTGAAAAACATCCCCACAGCATGATGCTGCCACCACCATGCTTCACCGTAGGGATGGTGCCAGGTTTCCTCCAGACGTGATGCTTGGCATTCAGGCAAAAGAGTTCAATCTTGGTTTAATCAGATCAGTGAATCTGGTTTCTCATGGTCAGAGTCCTTTGGGTGTCATTTGGCAAACTCCAAGCAGGCTGTCGTGCCTTTTACTGAGGAATGGTTCCGTCTGGCCACTCTACCATAAAGGCCTGATTGGTGGAGTGCTGCAGAGATGGTTGTCCTTCTGGAAGGTTCTCCCATCTCCACAGAGGAACTCTGGAGCTCTGTCAGTGATCATTGGGATCTTGGTCACCTCCCTGACCAAGGCCCTTCTCCCCCGATTGCTCAGTTTGGCCGGGCGGCCAGCTCTAGGAAGAGTCTTGGTGGTTCCACACTTATTCCATTTAAGAATGATGGAGGCCACTGTGTTCTTGGGGACCTTCAATGCTGCAGATATGTTTTGGTACCCTTCCTCAGATCTGTGCCTCTACACAATCCTGTCTCGGAGCTCTACGGACAATTCCTTTGACCTCATGGCTTGGTTTTTCTCTGACATGCACTGTCAACTGAGGGTCCTTATATAGACAGGTGTGTGCCTTTCCAAATCATGTCCAATCAATTGAATTAACCACAGGTGGACTCCAATGAAGTTGTAGGAACATCTTAAGGATGATCAATGGAAAAGGACGCACCTGTGCTCAATTTAGAGTCTCATAGAAAACGGTCTGAATACTTACATTTTTTAAATGTTTAATACATTTGCAAAAAAATCTAAAAACCTTTTTTCGCTTTGTCATTATGGGGTATTGGGGTAGATTGAGGACGGAAAATGTTTATTTACTCAATTTTAGAATAAGGCTGTAAAGTAAGAACATTTGGAAAAAGTGGAAAAAGTGAAGGGTTCTGAATAGTTTGCGAATGCACTGTATACCTTTAAGATAAGGTTGATGAGCACTCTGGAGCAGGTTTCCATAAAAAATAAATTGAGGTTTAAAATGTGAATATGAAAAAATATTCTAACAAGAGAACAGCTAGTCTCTGGGACACCCACCCACCCAGCCAACCACCCACCCACACACCCACACACCCACACACACACACACACACACACGTTCAAGCATGAATACAATGTGTGTGTGGACGTACCGAACCATGCCTGTTGGTCTCCCTGCACCTCGATGGCCAGTCCAAAGTCAGCCAACTTCACTGCAGCGTTCTTACACTTACTGGCCAGCAGCAAGTTCTCTGGCTACACAGGGGACAGATGGGACATGAAGTCAAACACTTCCCATGGGGTACTGGGCACAGAGATCCTATTAAATATATTATAATATGTTATTCCATGGTGCTAGGCCTAAAATAATGTAGTAGTAACGCACTTGCACATACACACACACAAACATACACAGAGACACACACACGAGCATGCACATACGCGCGGACACACACCCAGATGGTCCCATCGTTAACAGACGTATCAGTTTGTAATTTATTTCATGTATTTGTTTATTTATTAGGAACCAATCTGTCTGTTAACAGCTGTGTTCTGCTACTGTGATTAGCCAGTGCTAACAGTCACACACACACATACACACAAACACACACAGTTAGTGAACCACTGCAGCATGTGGCGATTATTGAGAGTAATTGATTTGTGGCATGCAGGGCAGAGGAGGGAAAGAGGAGGGGTGTGTGTGTGTGTGTGTGTGTGTGTGTGTGTGTGTGTGTGTGTGTGTGTGTATACAGTTGAAGTCGGAAGTTTACATACACTTAGGTTTGAGTCATTAAAACTCGTTTCTCAACCACGCCACAAATTTCTTGTTAACAAACTATAGGTTTTGGCAAGTCGGTTAGGACATCTACTTTGTGCATGACACAAGTAATTTTTCCAACAATTTTTTACAGACAGATTATTTCACTTATAATTCACTGTATCACAATTCCAGTGGGTCAGAAGTTTACATACACTAAGCTGACTGTGCCTTTAAACAGCTTGGAAAATTCCAGAAAATGATGTCATGGCTTTAGAAGCTTCTGATAGGCTAATGGACATAATTTGAGTCAATTGGAGGTGTACCTGTGGATGTATTTCAAGGCCTACCTTCAAACTCAGTGCCTCTTTGCTTAACATCAATGGAAAATCAAAAGAAATCAGCCAAATAAATTGTGGAACTCCACAAGTCTGGTTCATCCTTGGGAGCAATTTCCAAACGCCTGAAGGTACCACGTTCATCTGTACAAACAATCGTATGCAAGTATAAACACCATGTGACCACGCAGCTGTCATACCGCTCAGGAAGGAGAGGCGTTCTGTCACCTAGAGATGAACGTACTTTGGTGCGAAAAGTGCAAATCAATCCCAGAACAACAGCAAAAGACCTTGTGAAGATGCTGGAGGAAACAGGTACAAAATTATCTATATCCACAGTAAAACTAGTCCTATATCGACGTAACCTGAAAGGCTGCTCAGCAAGGAAGAAGCCACTGCTTCAAAACCGCCATAAAAAAGCCAGACTTACGTTTTGCGACTGCACATGGGGACAAAGATCGTACTTTTTGGAGAAATGTCCTCTGGTCTGATGAAACAAAAATAGAACTGTTTGGCCATAATGACCATCATTATGTTTGGAGGAAAAAGGGGGTCGCTTGCAAACCGAAGAACATCATCCCAACCGTGAAGCACGGGGGTGGCAGCATCATGATGTGGGGGTGCTTTGCTGCAGGAGGGACTGGTGCACTTCGTGAGGAAGGAAAATGATGTGGATATATTGAAGCAACATCTCAAGACATCAGTCAGGAAGTTAAAGCTTGGTCGCAAATGGGTCTTCCTAATGGACAATGACCCCAAGCATACTTCCAAAGTTGTGGCAAAATGGCTTAAGGACAACAAAGTCAAGGTATTGTAGTGGCCATCACAAAGCCCTGCCCTCAATCCTATAGAAATGTGTGGGCAGAACTGAAAAAGCGTGTGCGAGCAAGGAGGCCTACAAACCTGACTCAGTTACACCAACTCTGTCAGAAGGAATTTACCAAAATTCACCCAACTTATTGTGAGAAGCTTGTGGAAGGCTACCCGAAGCGTTTGACCCAAGTTAAACAATTTAAAGTCAATGCTACCAAATACTAATTGAGTGTATGTAAACTTCTGACCAACTGGGAATGTGATGAAATAAATAAAAGCTGAAATAAATAATTCTCTCTGCTTTTATTCTGACATTTCACATTCTTAAAATAAAGTGGTGATCCTACCTGACCAAAGACAGGGACTTTTTACTAGGATTAAATGTCAGGAATTGTGAAAAACTGAGTTTAAATGTATTTGGCTAAGGTGTATGTAAACTTCCGACTTCAACTGTATACACACACACACACACATTCACACACACACACACACACACACACCAGCCTGGTCGTTCAAGATCCACTGCGAAATTAGCAGCCAGGTCACCCGTGATACAAGTCAGTATTCGACGTCCATCCATGTCTGAGGACGTCAGGAGGTGACGTGGAAACCGGCCACTAGGGGCAACAGTGAGCACTGTTACCTTCAAGTAGGTTTCAGTTTTGCTAGGGCGTTGTGGATGGCGGATGGGCGTAAGCATCTGCCTCTGATTCCAAAGGTTGCAAGTTCTAATCTAGCAATATAAACTAGTTTTTTAGATTTTTGTTTTCAGCCTATCCCAAACCTTAACCATTTGGAGTTGATGCCTAACCTTAAGATTTCGGTGTTAATGCCTAAACGTAACTTTAAACACGTCGAAATTTGACGTTTGCAATAACTTCTAAATTTGACATTTGAGAAACATGGGTGAATGTCTAATTCTGACGTGAGACTGTGAGAGCTAGTTGGAAATGAGACGTCAGTCGGTGAGCACTATTACCATCTAGTAGGCTTGGGTTTTGCTAGGGTGTTGTGGACGGGGATGGCGGATGGGCGTAAGCTCAGAGGGCCGCATGTTCAATCCTAGTGCTAGGCACTAGTTATTTATCTTTTTGTTTTAGCCCTATCCCAAGCCTTAACCCATAACTTAACCTTAGAAATTTAACATTTATGGACAAGAGTTTGGACGTCTGAATCTGCAGTGAGACTGTGAAAGCTTCTTGCACACACACACACACACACACACACACACACACACACACACACACACACACACACACACACACACACACACACACACACACACACACACACACACACACACACACACACACACACACACACACACACACACACACAGTGGAACTGTGTTAATACCAGTGAGGCTGCTGTATAATGTCAGCATGACTGCAGATCTATCTCAGAGTGAACAAGTAGAGACCAGTTTTACTTTTATGCCATTTTTATTGTAGAAAATCGATCCTAACCTATTCTTATGGCATGACAATTACACACACACCCACACAGCTACAGTATGTCTTACTATACTTTATGGGGGGCAATAATTGATTCCCATTCAAAATCCTATTTTCCCTAAGCCTAGCCCTAACCCTAACAATAACCCTTATTCTAACTCTAACCCCTATGCCTAAAATAGCTTTTTTACAAGTGAGGACCGGCAAAATGTCCTCACTTCACTGAATTTTTGTTGGCTTACTATTCTTGTGAGGACTTCTGGTACTCACAAGTGTAGTAAAATCTGTACACACACAGAGATACACACACTGTATCTCTCTGTATCTCTCTTTCCGTCCAGCAGACACCAAGATACACACACACACACACACGACAAACACAGAGAGACACACACACTCTCACACACAATTACAGTTTTTCTTTATCGCTTTGGTGCAATTTTCACAAGTACGTGGTAAATGTTTACAACTCCTTGTACAAACCTCAAAACAGATAATCAAAAAGGCAGTTGTTTCAAATTCTAAACTCTAAGGAAATTTTCAATTGACTAAGAACAACACACAAATTACAAAAATTGCATTGGCCAATACAGTACTGTAATACGGTAATAGATGCATTTATGTAGCAGACACTTTTATCCAAAGTGACAACAACATTTTGGTATGTGACCCCAGTGAGAATAGAACCCACAACTCTGGGGTTGCTAGTGCCGTGCGCTTATGAACTGAGCCACTTACAGGACCACTACAATACATAAGTACAATACAATACTGTAAAATACAATACACGATTACAATACAGGTGGAAGATGTATGATTGTCAATCCTCAATCTACACACAAAACCACATAATGACAAAGCAAAAACAGGTTTTTAGAAATAAATGTTTGCAAATGTATTTAAAATTAAAAACAGAAAAATCACATTTACATAAGTATTCAGACCCTTTACTCAGTACTTTGTTGAAGCACCTTTGGCAGCGATTACAGCCTCGAGTATGACGCTACAAGCTTGGCACACCTGTATTTGGGGAGTTTCTCCCATTCTTCTCTGCAGATCCTCTCAAGCTCTGTCAGGTTAGATTGGGAGCGTCGCTGCACAGTTATTTTCAAGTCTCTCCAGAGATGTTCGATTAAGTTCAAGTCCGGGCTCTGGCTGGGCCACTCAAGGACATTCAGAGACTGTTCCCGAAGCCACTCCTGCGTTGTCTTGGCTGTGTGCTTAGGGTCGGTTAGAAGGTGAACCTTCTCCCCAGTCTGAGTTCCTGAGCGCTCTGGAGCAGGTTTTCATCAAGGATCTCTCTGTACTTTGCTCGGTTCACCTTTCCCTCGATCCTGACTAGTCTCCCAGTCCCTGCCGCTGAAAAACATCCCCACAGCATGATGCTGCCACCACCATGCTTCACCGTAGGGATGGTGCCAGGTTTCCTCTAGACGTGAAGCTTGGCATTCAGGGCAAAGAGTTCAATCTTGGTTTCCTCAGAACATCGGGTTCTTGGTCACCTCTCTGACCAATGCCCTTCTCCCCAGATTGCCCAAACTTCTTCCATTTAAGAATGATGGAGGCCACTGTGTTCTTGAGGACCTTCAATGCTGCAGACATTTTTTGGTACCCTTCCCCAGATCTGTGCCTCGACACAATCCTGTCTCGGAGCTCTACGGAATATTCCTTCGACCTCATGGCTTGGTTTTTGCTCTGACATGCACTGTCAACTGTGGGACCTTATATAGACAGGTGTGTGCCTTTCCAAATCATGTGCAATCAATTTAATTTACCACAGGTGGACTCCAATCAAGTTGTAGAAACATCTCAAGGATGATCAATGGAAACAGGATGCACCTGAGCTCAATTTCGAGTCTCATAGCAAAGGGTCTGAATACCTATGTAAATAAAGTATTTATTTATTTTTAAATGTGCAAACATTTCTAGAAATCTTTTTTCGCTTTGTCATTATGGGGTATTGTGTGTAGATTGATGAGGAAAAAAATGAATTGAATCCATTTTAGAATAAGGCTGTAATGTAACAAAATGTGGAAAAAGTAAAGGGTTCTGAATTCTTTCCGAATGCACTGTATGTCAGGCTTGGATTCGCCATGCCAAAAGGTTTTTTCCCCAGGTGTATGAACAATGAGGATATTTACTGCGATTTCGATGGGAACCTATGGCCAAATGCTCAAGACAGGCTTGATGCAAACTAGTGCTGCTAAACATTGTTTCTTTAATTTATTTCATTTGATTACATTGTGAACGATGTCTTCAATGATCACACCTTTGATATCACATAGGATAGAAATGATGGAAATGTGGTGTTCAGTCAATTTTAATGAGTAGTGCAAGTGTATTGCCTAATGTGAAAACAGTGGAATGTACTGTACTTTACAATACTGTAGCATACTACAGGGCAATTATTAAACATGTATCTTACATTGTTAAAATATCTAAATTGAGAAGATATCAATATGTTGTGTTTTGATGATTACATTTCACAGTAAACTTATATTTTGGATCAATGGTTGTGTGGTGAAAGATGTCAAAAAACAAAATGAATACATAATGAAAGGTGTTGAATGTAAGACTGGCTGCGTTACTAGTGTTACCAGTTTGGAGTTTTATACGAAATCGTTTTTAAAATTCACAACATACTTGTGAAAATAGTGCCAAAGTGATTAAAAGAAACAGTAACTCACCTTGAGGTCTCTGTGTACCACGCCTGACTGGTGACAGTGTAGCACGGCCTCCAGGATCTGCTGGATGCAGTGACTGTATAACAACACCAGGGGGAGTCAGTTAGTCTCTACCAGTGTACTGCATCTGATCTGTGTTCTGTGTGGTGTATTGCAGTGCTTTTAAATTGTGCAAGACAAATTATGTTCTATTCTATTTTAGTCCCAAAAATGCAAACTCCAAGCTAAATCAAGCGCCCCTCAACTTTCAAGTATTTGAAGGTATTTGACACACGCACACTTGTACAGTGAAAGTGCATTAAAATGTCTATACACCCACCGCTCAAGTCCACCCCTGTGTCTTTCTGTCCTGTGTGATATTCTGTGTTATCACTGGACTACAAAGGAGTGGATGCTCTTAAATATCAGCACACCTAAAACACTCCACATTGACTGGAGAATAGTGTAACCTGTCACAGTGTGTGTGTGTGTGTGTGTGTGTGTGTGTGTGTGTGTGTGTGTGTGTGTGTGTGTGTGTGTGTGTGAGAGAGAGAGAGAGACGTGACAGTGTGGTTGTGTGTAGGAGAGGCTGTCTAACTTGGTGACTTTCTCAGGCTTATTTATTTAAAAACTGCACAAGTATCAAAGCACAAAATAGAAAATATACTTCACCAAATTATAACAATTATAATTTCAAAAGTGGGTGGACTTACTCCCAGTCTCTTTGACTGAGAAATACTTTCCCTCTAACTCTCTTTCTCTCTCTGACTTTCACTATCTTTTGTTACCACGAGCAACATACAACCAGTCTTGGATAGGCAGACAGACGGACAGAGAACACATGCAATGCGGGCAAAATTCTGAACACACACACACTCAGGGTAGGGCAATGTAGCAAATTTCACACACACCATGAAATATGTATGTGCACTTGCAATCTTTTCTCAATTTCCTCTACCCCTCATACTCCCTCTATCCTTGCTATTTTCTAACTCACCTCTCTCACTCTGTCCTCCTTCCCTTTCTCTCTCTCTCTCTCCCACCCCCACACAACGCCTCCACTGTCAAATTGATTTAAGTCTCCCTCCTGAGGGGCAAGGCTGTGTGTCTGTCTGTGTGTGTGTCTGTCTGTGTCTGTGTGTGTGCAAGCTGAGGAGTAACATTGAACAGGAGAGAGGGAGAGTAAGAGAGTGAGAGTGAGAGTGAGAGTGAGAGAGAGAGAGAGAGAGAGAGAGAGAGAGAGAGAGAGAGAGAGAGAGAGAGAGAGAGAGAGAGAGAGAGAGAGAGAGAGAGCACATGATAGAACAAGAATAGATGGAAGAGGGTGAACAGTGTAAAAAGGAGTTTACCTGGCATCTGCTTCACTGTAGTACTCTCTGGCCACAATGTCCTCAAACAGCTCTCCACCTGTCACTCTACAACACAAAGAGACTAGTTTACACACACACGCACACAACCGTAAAAAAAAAAACGTGGCAATGTAGTTTCACATGTGAAAATCGCATTTTCACATGTGAAATGGCTGTTTTCACATGTTGAGCTTAAATTTCATGCGTTAACACCCTTTTTTCACATGTGCAGAGAATTACATGTTCACCTCACAATTGAATTGCAAGTTCACATTTGAAAAACATGAATATGTGAAAATCACATTTGCAGTTTCACGTGTAATAATTCAAGTGCGTTAAAAATAATTATTTCTGAGCCATCCGCTCCATTATTATTGTAGTCCTCCATGGTGTTGCATTGATATACATGTATACTTCACGCTACCATTAGGGAGAGGCATCTCTCTCTCTCTGTTACTACTGCAGACACGCGCCTCTTTTCTTCGTACGTTGGTCCGTGACCGTTGGAAGAAGTCCAGTGAAAAGAACAGAAGCTAGCTCTCTGTGTCTCCTTTTTTTTTATCCTGTTTTCTGGTTTGTATGCATCGTTATGTTTTTTCAAAATCTATAGATAACATGTTTAACTAAACTGTGTTGAGTTCTTGTCACACCCTGGCTCTGGGACTCTATTTGTTGAGCCAGGGTGTTCATTCTATGTGTTATTTCTATGTTGGGGGTTCTAGTTTGTTGTTTTCTATGTTTGCCTGAGTGACTCCCAATCAGAGGCAACGAATGTCAGCTGTTGGCTGGTTGTCTCTGATTGGGAGCCATATTTAAACTGTCTGTTTTTCACTTTGTGTTTGTGGGTTTTTGTTCCGTGTTGGCCAAGGACGTTACGAGTCGTTTATTGTTTTGTTTCGTGCTTTATTAAATAAAGTAACATGTTCGTTCATCACGCTGCGCATTGGTCTACTTCTCTCCCTGACGATCGTGACAGAAAAACCCACCAAGATTTGACCAAGCAGCGTGTCCAGGAGCCATCGCCAGGGAGATCTCTAGCAGATCTCCTTCGCCTCCTCGACTGGGTCAAGCCGAGTGAGGAAGAGAAGGGCTTGACATTATGGCAGAAGGGCGAAAGGCTGGCGAGGGACATGGAGACCTGGTCCACGGGTAGGAGAGACGCCCAGACATTTTTAAGGGGGGGCTAACGCCGTGGACGACGGGCCAGCAGGAGACCGCGGCAGAGCGGCCCAGCGGATTGGCAGAGGAGGCCGCCAGGTTACGGGGGCCACTGGTCGAAGAGGGGGTGGAAGGTGTAGAGGCACGGCGAGAGGTACTGGGGTGTGTTACCAGTCCGGTCCGGCCCATTCCAGATCCCTGCGTAGGACCAGTGGTGTGTGTCCCCAGTACGGTCCGGCCTGTTCCTGCTCCCCGCACCAAGCCTGGGGTGCGAGTCATCAGTCCGGTGAGGCCCGTTCCGGCTCCACGCACCAAGCCAGGGGTGCGTATCGTCAGCCCGGTCCGGCCCGTTGCTGCTCCACGCACCAAGCCAGGGGTGCGCATCGACAGCCAGGTCCGGTCCTTTCCTGCCTCACGCACCAAGCCTGGGGTGCGCGTCGTCAGTCCGGCACAACCCGTGCCTTGGTCATCGGTGCCAAATCAGGTACCGCTTTATTGCTCCCCAACGGAGCTGAAGCTAGCCGCTCCTGCAATGTCCAGGTCAGCTCCAGCCAGCGGGGCCAGACCGGACCAGGGGCGCTATGGGGGGTTTATTGGAGGGTGGTGGGCAAGCCCGGAGCCAGAACCGCCGCCGAGGAGGAATGCCCACCCAGCTCTCCCCTGTTTTGCTCGTATTGAGGCGCGGTCGCAGTCCGCGCCTTTAGGGGGGGGGGTACTGTCACACCCTGGCTCTGGGACTCTATTTGTTGAGCCAGGGTGTTCATTCTATGTGTTATTTCTATGTTGGGGGTTCTAGTTTGTTGTTTTCTATGTTTGCCTGAGTGACTCCCAATCAGAGGCAACGAGTGTCAGCTGTTGGCTGGTTGTCTCTGATTGGGAGCCATGTTTTTCACTTTGTGTTTGTGGGTTTTTGTTCCGTGTTGGTCATTGTTACCAAGGACGTTACGAGTCGTTTATTGTTTTGTTTCGTGCTTTATTAAATAAAGTAACATGTTTGTTCATCACGCTGCGCATTGGTCTACTTCTCTCCCTGACGATCGTGACAGTTCTCTGTTCATTTTGATGAATAATTTAATTGTTTTGACCGAGTGAAAAACAAGTGAGATTTTAACTTTTTTTTTTTTTTTTTTTTACACACATTTACATGACTGTAGCCAAGCTAAGTAGCTAGCTAGCTGCTCCCTTTTGTATGCAAGTCAATGAGAACAAGATGGCATTTGGGATTATTTCTTTTGTCTCTTAAAATGGTTTTATTTTTTACAAACAATGGCTCATATTGAGTGTATTTACATGTGTATACATGAATCATGCTAATTATATGTATTTTAGAAGGTTACTTTTTGTGAAATGCGAAACTAATGGTCGAATGCTAGCTAGCTTAGAGCTAGCTTAGTGATAGGTGATAGCTAGCCTTCCATTTCGTCCTAGCTAGCTATTTTTAGCTTCTGTTTTTGTTAGCTGTCCATTGTTTTTTGTTACATTTAATACACAGGCTTAAAAGGGATTTTAACGTATTTGTGAATGTGTTTACTTTTGGAATGAATGTAAACAGATACTTTTCAACAAAGAGATGATTTTGAATTAGGGCTGTCAGAGTTAGTCAGTTAACTCGATTACATTTTGTTTGTGTGACAGCCCTATTTTGAATTGAACAGTCAATAGAACAGAAACTCAGTGTCGGCCCTCTTGGCCCTCTAATGGTCAAGACATTGGCTTCTCCCATGGGAGACCTGGGTTCTAATCCTGCCGGTTACAAAAGCACACGTTAAACTTAGAATATCACATGTGAAATGTTGGGAAACCACTATCTTGTGTTCATGTGAAAAATGTACTTGAAAGATCCATGTGAAACTTCACAAGTGTCTGAAAAACACTTGACATTTTTCACATGTGATTTGTTCATACATGTGTGTTCATACATGTGTCTTAAAACCACATGCTTTTTCTTACATATATTTTTCCACGTGATTTTTTTATAAAAAAAATTGTAAGGACACCCACACATATAGTGACATGCACAAATGTACGCAAGCACACACACACAACCAAACATGCATGCACACACACACACACACACCGGAGGGGGATGTCCTCATTAGGGGGAAACCCTCTGCTCTGCAGGAATCTCTCTGGCTGGGTTGCCATGGAGACAGGCTCACTGCGGGGCAGTGTGTGTGTATGTGTGCTTGAGTGTGTGTGTGCAAGGCTGAAGATCGTACTGAGTGTGTGCAAAGGGGGATGGTTACGTAATTGGGGGACATCTCCTTGGAAACGGGGAGAGAAGGACAGAAAAAGAGGAGCGAGAAGAAGAGATGAGGAAGAAGGAAGAGGAGAGGAGAGGGAGATAAGAAGGAAGGGAAAGAGAACAGAGAGAGGAAAGATAGAAGGAGGAGGGAGGGATCAAATATAGAGAGAGGGATGTGAGCGCTGCCACTCACAGGTCAAACAGAAGGTAGTGGAAGCCCTCCTCTGATATACTGTCATGGAGACGAACTAGAGAGAGAGAGAGAGAGAGTAGGGTGGGTAGGGAGAACCGAGGGAGAGAGAGGAAGGTGAGAGAGGGGGGGGGTAGAGAGAGGGTAGAGGAGGGAGAAAAGAGAGATGGGTTGAGAACGTCAGCAGAAAGCATTCTCTATTCTATTCCTGTGCAGCAGCAGACAGAGAGTTACAAGTACTGACCGATATTGGAGTGTTTGAGCAATCTGCAGATCCTGGCTTCTCGTTCCAGCTTCTGGTGATCTGAGGAGAGAAGATGGAGATATAATCTTGGTACAATCATATCATAATATGATACAATATTATCTTTCATATTATCACAAGAGAAGGATATCAAATGTTTGCTGTAAGTGTATTCAACAGGAGGCGAGCAACATTGTGGAATATGAAGTCCCCATCAATATAAGTATGGGCACACACACACTCGTGCCCACACACAGTGTTGTGCATACAGTAGATACCCTGAGAGTTGCATTAGCCCCATATTAACTCCCATTGCCACAGTCAGATGATGGTGGGATTAATAAGGGATGGATGGAGAGGGGGAGGAGTAGAACAAAGGAGACAAGAGGAGAGATACAGAATAGAGCGCAATGGAGAGATATTTCAGTTGAAATAAAAAGGAATCTATGTTGACACACACAACCAATTTCTTCCCCAGAGGGAAGTGTTGGTCTTTGTATGTAAATAATCCATACATATCCTAGATGTTAGGTTGTGTCAGAGATCAGGAGATAGAGGAGAGGGACATAGAATGGAAAGTTGCGCAGGCTGGGTTTGAACCCATGCCTCCAGGGGCAAAGTGTGGTCCGGGGGCGGAAGCACTACCACTAGACCAGCACTTAGCACTTCGACACATCTCAACTTAAACTTTTTTTACACAAAAGGTTGAGAAACACAGCTTCTAGCCTGTGTTTTCCCCTCTAGTCCAAGGTGTCGTCCTCCAGGCTCCAGCAGCACAGAGCTCTGCAGTATCTGACCTATTAAAAGTAGAACATTGTTGTACATGGTGGGTGCCAGTGATCTGCTGTGTCTGGAAACACTGTCAGGGAGTCCCACTGCAAACATAGTAATGGGTACTATAGCGCTGTACAATATAGTACAACCCAGCCTTATATCCTGTATAACAGCCAGTTCAGCTCAGCCCAGTTATACCAGAGGTTTGTTCAAGAGGGCGCAATGTTACGTAATGTTTAGAAAGAAATGTGTTATATAGAACATAATATGTACATATATTATATGTAGTCTGTCATGCAGATTAGGGAATGTCGTCAGCTCTTTTTATTACATTTGCAACATATCATTTGCAACATATCTGCAACATTGTGAACGTTTCACCTCACTGAATACACATTTTACATTTTAGTCATTTAGCAAACGCTCTTATCCAGAGCGACTTACAGTTAGTGAGTGCATACAGTTTGATACTGGCCCCCTGTGGGAAACGAACCCACAACCCTGGCGTTGCAAGCGCCATGCTCTACCAACTGAGCTACAGGGGACTACACCCCAGGCTCTATCTCTCTCTCTCTTCATAAGATATCTCCTATTGGCTAGCAACAGCTGAAAACCAGGTGCATCTAAATAGTTTAAGATGTCTTCCTCTTCTTGCCTCCTCTCCTTCATTTGTCCTCTGCACTGACGTGAAAGCAAATTCAGCTGTCCTGTTCTCTCACGTCAGTTCAGAGGGAGAGGAGATGAGGAGAGCAGGGGAATTTAGACTGTTGACTTGAAAAGCATGCTTGGTGTTGTTCAGTAGCCTCATGTGAGGGATGAATGTGTGTGTGTGTGTGTGTGTGTGTGTATATATCTTACAGGTTTCTCGAGGAAACTGTTCATTGTTCATTTTTGAAATCCTATTATATGTATTATTTACATCCTGAGACTGGCCTCTGGGACTTCCTGTTCCTGTCCAGACAGGAAGCTGTCACCACAGATCATGCTGAGTTATACAGTACTCAGGGCTGAGCAACTATTACAGGGACTGCACACACAAACACGCACGCATGCAGGCATGCACGCACGCACATACACACAGCCTGAACCCTCTCTTTGAGGACATGGAGGGAGCAGCTTTGGATTCGTGACAAAACAGACCAAATCAGAGATGAAGAACTAGATCCCTCAGGCTGGGGGGGCATGCTGTCGTGTGTGTGTCCTCATTTCCTTGTGTCCTCTCCTTGCTTACTCTTTTCCTGTTCTTTCCATCCTCTGATCTAAGAATAGAATATGGAGGACCAGCTCCTTTAGATGTTCAGCTCTTTCAGATCAGTGCAAATGGCGGAGGAGATGAGGGAAGGTAGCAACTGTAGACTATTGAGATGCAGCCTTTGTCTCGAAATGAAGCGCTTCAGTGGTTATCGTGCCATATCTGTTGGCAGTAGAAATGGTTATCCTCTCTCGCCATCTCTCTTCCTTTCTGTCTATATCATGTGCTCTCTCTCTCTCTCTCTATATATATATATATATATATATATCATGTTCTCTCTCTATACAGTGGGGGAAAAAAGTATTTAGTCAGCCACCAATTGTGCAAGTTCTCCCACTTAAAAAGATGAGAGAGGCCTGTAATTTTCATCATAGGTACACGTCAACTATGACAGACAAATTGAGGAAAGAAAATCCAGAAAATCACATTGTAGGATTTTTAATGAATTTATTTGCAAATTATGGTGGAAAATAAGTATTTGGTCACCTACAAACAAGCAAGATTTCTGGCTCTCACAGACCTGTAACTTCTTCTTTAAGAGGCTCCTCTGTCCTCCACTCGTTACCTGTATTAATGGCACCTGTTTGAACTTGTTATCAGTATAAAAGACACCTGTCCACAACTTCAAACAGTCACACTCCAAACTCCAATATGGCCAAGACCAAAGAGCTGTCAAAGGACACCAGAAACAAAATTGTAGACCTGCACCAGGCTGGGAAGACTGAATCTGCAATAGGTAAGCAGCTTGGTTTGAAGAAATCAACTGTGGGAGCAATTATTAGGAAATGGAAGACATACAAGACCACTGATAATCTCCCTCGATCTGGGGGCTCCACGCAAGATCTCACCCCGTGGGGTCAAAATGATCACAAGAACGGTGAGCAAAAATCCCAGAACCACACGGGGGACCTAGTGAATGACCTGCAGAGAGCTGGGACCAAAGTAACAAAGCCTACCATCAGTAACACACTACGCCGCCAGGGACTCAAATCCTGCAGTGCCAGACGTGTCCCCCTGCTTAAGCCAGTACATGTCCAGGCCCGTCTGAAGTTTGCTAGAGTGCATTTGGATGATCCAGAAGAGGATTGGGAGAATGTCATATGGTCAGATGAAACCAAAATAGAACTTTTTGGTAAAAACTCAACTCGTCGTGTTTGGAGGACAAAGAATGCTGAGTTGCATCCAAAGAACACCATACCTACTGTGAAGCATGGGGGTGGAAACATCATGCTTTGGGGCTGTTTTTCTGCAAAGGGACCAGGACGACTGATCCGTGTAAAGGAAAGAATGAATGGGGCCATGTATCGTGAGATTTTTGAGTGAAAACCTCCTTCCATCAGCAAGAGCATTGAAGATGAAACGTGGCTGGGTCTTTCAGCATGACAATGATCCCAAACACACCGCCTGGACAACGAAGGAGTGGCTTCGTAAGAAGCATTTCAAGGTCCTGGAGTGGCCTAGCCAGTCTCCAGATCTCAACCCCATAGAAAATCTTTGGAGGGGAGTTGAAAGTCTGTGTTGCCCAGCGACAGCCCCAAAACATCACTGCTCTAGAGGAGATCTGCATGGAGGAATGGGCCAAAATACCAGTAACAGTGTGTGAAAACCTTGTGAAGACTTACAGAAAACGTTTGACTTGTGTCATTGCCAACAAAGGGTATATAACAAAGTATTGAGAAACTTTTGTTATTGACCAAATACTTATTTTCCACCATAATTTGCAAATAAATTCATAAAAAATCCTACAATGTGATTTTCTAGATTTTTTTTTCTCATTTTGTCTGTCTCATCTTTTTAAGTGGGAGAACTTGCACAATTGGTGGCTGACTAAATACTTTTTTCCCCCACTGTATATATCTCATGTTCTCTCTCTCTATATATATATATATCAAGTTCTCTCTCTCTCTCTATATATATATATATATCATTCTCTCTCTCTCTCTCTATATATATATATATATCATGTTCTCTCTCTCTCGATATATATATATATATATATATATATCATGTTCTCTCTCTCTCTATATATTCTCTCTCTCTCTCTCTCATCAAGCATGAGCTAAAATATGCTAATGTTCGCTTGCAGATCTGGGACAGCAGTAGCGCGCACACACACAGAGACACATGCTTGCATGCACATACACACTTAGAGGCAGTGTGAGGAGGAGGAACAATCAGCCAAACGCCTCTGCTTTCTCCTGTTAGCCTCAGCCACTGATGAGCAGACGTACCCATTTTCTCTCTCTCTTTCTCTCCATCCATCCCTCCTTCTCTCTCTCATACACACGTTGCATAAGGATGAGGACTAAGATAACGTTAGAGTTTCTAATTTAACCAGATACCACACAGTTTACCCACTGTGCAGATGGCACTCAGTTGTTGTGTGTGGGAGGGTGTATGTCTCACCTCTGGCTGAGAGCTTTTTGGTATTGATGATTTTGGCAGCGTACTCCTGGCCAGTGCAGAGTTTGACACAGCGGCGCACCACTGAAAACGCTCCCCTGGGAAACAAAGGAAGGTAAAAACAGGTGTTAAGACATCATATAGCACTGGCAGCATCTAAATATTCTAGAGTCAATTCCTTTACTGTCCATTGTCTCATTTCCTTCATTCCCACTGATCTGAAAGAACTGGACAGGTTGAAAGCATATCCTTGTCCACTACCCCTCTACTGCTTTCACCTAGTATCCTGTCATTTCACACCTGCCATTCATGAGTAAAGACATTTCTCCTGTATGGAGTAATTTGAGTGTGACACATATGACACACCGCACAGCAGCACATCCTGCTTAGGATATATGCAAATGAGAAGACAAGAGAAAACAACAAAACTGTCTTTCAAGGATATCTCTTTGTGTGCTTGTGTGTGTGTATGCACATGTGTCTGTGTGTCCATTTTTGTGAGCGAGAGAGCGAGAGAGAGCGAGAGAGTGTGTGTGTACTGTAGCAGTGCTGATATTTTGGGGAGTGCTTGCATAACTAACTCAGCAGGGAAAAACAGCAGTAACCGTCTCTGTCGTTTCTCTGAGCTATATATAGACGTTACACAATAACACACTCTTACCCGTCCACTGTGTCTCACACACTCTCAGGCATACACTAGACCCCACGTCTCTCACACACACACTCGTAGATGCTATGACAGGTGAGGGTGTAAGGGTATCCACTGGGAATGCTCCGAGTCAGAGACAGTAGAGAAAGACAGAGAATGACATGTGAGATACACACAAAAATATATATTGCACACCCACACATGCTCGCAAGTACACACACACACACACACACCAAAAAGGGACAAACTGCTGTCCTTACAGGAACTGTCGTGTAATGAAGGTCCTGTTATCTACTGGGCAACTGCTGCTACCACAGCATGGTTATTGTCTCTGGCTTATAACACAGGCCAGAACACACACATACACACACCAGCGACCCTGTGTACTACATGCTGTGCCCTAAAGGTCAAGACCTCTTGGTGGAACTCACAGTAGTAGGCTAAACTTCATGTTAATACATACAGCAAATGTGTGTTTGGTTCCTAATCTCTACAGTTGTGTTTGCATAAAGATGCATTATGATCTAGAAAATATGTTTCTCCTCCTGTTTGAGAATGAGGAGAAAACCTCCCCCCTACCCAGCCCCACCCACGCACAGCCTGACATGCCTATCTTGCTGTGGCACATAAACTCTCTCTCTCGAGTTGGTGGCACCTTTTTAATTGGGGAGGACAGGCTCGTGGTAAAGGCTGGAGCAGAATAGGTGGATTGGTATCAAACACATTTTCACATTTACATTTGAGTCATTTAGCAGATGCTCTTATCCACGTTTCCATTTGTTTGATGCCATTCAATTTACTCAGTTCCAGCCATTATTATGAGCCGTCCTCCCCTCAGCAGTCTCCCATTGCTCTAAAGACCCTAATTACAAAACAGCCCATCCCACTCTGCTCTTTGACAGCTCAAATTGTCACACTCTCTCTCTCCAGATCGCTACAGCGTGTCCCCAGTCCCTATCACTGCCGTTACAGACCATGCAGCAAGCGGATCAAATGTAGGCTATATTTTATCTTCACGTTTAAATCGGGTCGTCTCGGGGCTACACCTCAAAGCAGAGCGACAGCGTGCGTTTTGTTTAGAGGGCTGTGTGGCAGCGAACGTGACAGATCATCATCAGTAGAGATGAGCTCTGACCCCCATTCCGCCGCTCGAACAACCCACACACACACCTGCAGACATGCAACGATGCAAAGCAACCATAGAATAACAGGGTAAGGACGATACAGTGAAGGCTATGTTGTTTCCGCATCCGTGCCATAACGTAAAGCAATAATACAGCAAACCCTACTTTCCGAGTTCTTCATATAGTTGGAAATCGTCCGTAAAACGTGTACAGGTAATCACTGCCATGGTCCGTTTATTCGCGGGGTCGTGCGCCCGAAATAATCCCGTCCTCAAGTGAATTGAAATAGGATGTATCCGTTGAGTAGCCTAGTTATACTATCTAAAAAAATGCCGCGGTGTAATGCGTTTTCTGACCAGAGAGCACTAGGATCTACAGATATGTATTCGAGTGGAGGAGAGGCAGTGGTGCTACTCTCTCGCTCTCCTAAAGTGTGTCGTTCAATCGCCTTTCACGCCGCTTCTACACCATCGAGCGCGCTGTAAATACAACACATATTTTTCTTACCACCAGGGGGCATTGCATCTGCTCGGAAACACCTGAAGCCACAGCATCAGAGATTCTATAGACTGTACATTTACATTTTATTATAATTTAACAGGCTTTGGCAGTATCACCATCATCATTTGCTGCTGGAACAGGTATAAGCCAGCCTACAGGCTATACAATTGATTGACGTCTTTTTGTTGATCTAGCCTACCAAAAAAAAAAAAGGATTATGTTTTAGTGTGTCAAACTTTTAGACTGTAAAGATACTTAAAATGGTATTTGTATAAATACAAATATGCAAACAAAAGTACATTTTAGTGGTTGCTTTAGGCCTACTTGGATTATGGTATTTTCAGGATGATCAACACCACCTACATCTCCAATTCAAAGCAAGGTCTGGTCCATGGGCAACATCAGCGCTTGAAGTGGGCCGGTGCTCAACGCTGTACCCCACATTTTCTCCTGAAATAACTGGCCCCTCTTATAGAATTGCCTCTGAAGTATGAATACTTTCACCTAAATAAAAAAAGTAGCCTACCGGCACCTATTTCAGTCCACTTGAAGTACTGGGTGAAGTCAAGTACCAGTGTAACTGACCCGGGAAGGAAGATATCTGCATAGTCATAGGCAACTACTGTCTATATTCCTGGCTTGTTCCTCTGCACTGTCACCACTAACAACTGTATTCTTAGGAACAAAGCATCTACACTTCAGATCTGAAAAAGACAGAGAATCCTTTTGAGCTTCAAAGACCTGTCTGCAAGTGATTTCTGTAAGCATCTGACTAGCTCTAGCTATATCAGTTCTGATATTCATCCTTATCTAGCTATTCATCTGATACAGCCATTCTCAAAGGGATATTATACTGCAGGAGAAACAGAAATCTTGTGATAGCGCCCTCCTGTGGCCCTACTGCTGAATCTCAAGTCGACCGCCAGCCTGGCACTCCTGTAGATCTAAAACCGCATAGGTTTTAGTGACACTCCACAGCACACAAACACCAGTGGAGGCTGCGGAGGGGAGGACGGCTCATAATAATGTCTGGAACGGAGCAAATGGAATGGCATCAAACACATAGAAACGATGTGTTTGATACCATTCGACTCATTCCGCTCCAGCCATTACCACAAGCCAGCACTCCCCAATTAAGGTGCCACCAACCTTCTGTGACAAAAACACAGTCTACACACAGAGAGAACACGTCAGTGCATATTTAAAGTTTTAATTTAATTTATTTCAGGCACACAAAAATATTGACACACCTTGGTAAAAGGAAAACGGCAGAGAGGTATTTAGCCCACTAATAAAAGTAATCTACATGTAAAACACCACTGAGACATATCTGGACCTGGAAGTTACCCCTAGACACTGATCTAAGGCCAGTTTTGCATCCTCCACCTCAATGGTGAAGGTTAGGATTTGGGAAGGTACGCTGATCATAGATCTGTGACTGTACAGCTATCTTCCAGGTCTGTTCAGTGGACAGATACATAAACAGGTAAGTTCAGGGTTGTGTTCATTAGGGCCCACAACGGAAAACATTTAAAAATGTTTTGCAACAGAAAATGAAAATGAGCTTTCAGGGAGACCAGTTGATACCTCCCAGATTCAGTCTGTTCTTACATATAAGTCAGAACACAGAAACAAAGCTTCCAGAGGGTTTCTCTCCCTCCTATTCAAAGTTTGCACAAAAAAAATAAAGAAAATTGTCTTAAAATACCAGCCTGTTTCCACTGAATAAACAGCCAACTCTCCTCAGTCTCAACACCAATTCCCAACATTGTGTGTTTGTGTTCACATCTGTACGGCGCTGGGGGGGATGTCGAACAAGGAGGGATCAAACTGTTGTCCTTTAAAGGGAGAGCCCTCAGCATCCCAGCCCTTCTTCAGCATATCATGTACCTTCTACAGAGAGAGAGAGAGATGCAGGGGAGAGAGAAATAGAATGGAATGTCCACATACATACGTACATACAATCTAAATACAAAACTGCACAATTGGGCTTTCAATTTGTCTAACAATAACACTCTTGGGCTCAACATAGTTCAGCACCACAATCCTACACGTCCAGCCCATACACTATACCACTGTTTCTGCTGCACTCATTTAACTGTGGCGCTGCGCCACGGCAAAATCATTGCCATCACTGCCCCAAAAAATGAAACATTAAACAATAGGTATTTTGAGGCACACTTTGAAGATGCTAGAACAGTCCATATTTACTTTCCCTCTGAAAACAAAACAAGTAATGAATAGAAAAACGATTCTACTATGGGGTTGTCTGATTTGTCTACACTGAAACAAATATAAAACGCAACATGTCAAGTGTTGGTCCCATGAGCTAAAATAAAAGATCCCAGAATTCGTCCATATACACAAAAAGCTTATTTCTCTCAAATTTTGCACACATTTGTTTACATCCCTGTTAGTGAGCATTTCTCCTTTGCCAAAATAATCCATCCACCTAACAGGTGTGGCATATCAAGAAGCAGATTAAACGGCATGATCATTACACAGGTGGACCTTGTGCTGGGGACAATAAATGGCCACTCTAAAATATGCAGTTTTGTCACAACACAATGCCACAGATGTCTCAAGTTTTGAGGGAGTGTTCATTTAGCATGCTGACTGCAGGAATGTCCACCAGAGCTGTTGCCTGATAATGTAATGTTAATTTCTCTACCATAAGCCGTCTCCAATGTCGTTTTAGAGAATTTGGCAGTACGTCCAACCGGCTTCACAACCGCAGACCACATGTATGTCGTCATGAGGGTGAGCAGTTTGCTGATGTCAACATTGTGAACAGAGTGCCCCATGGTGGTGGTGGGGTTATGGTATGGGCAGGCATAAGCTATGGACAACGGACACAATTGCATTTTAGCAATGACAATTTGAATGCACAGAGATACCGTGATGAGATGCTGAGGCCCTTTGTCGTGCCATTCATCCGTCGCCATCACCTCATGTTTCAGCATGATAATGCACAGCCCCATGTCACAAGGATCTGTACACAATTCCTGGAAGCTGAAAATGTCCCAGTTCTTCCATGGCCTGCATTCTCACCAGACATGTCACCCATTGAGCATGTTTAGGATTCTCTGGATCTACGTGTACGACAGCATGTTCCAGTTCCCGCCAATATCCAGTAACTTCTCACAGCCATGGAAGAGGAGTGGGACAACAATCCACAGGCCACTATAAACAGCCTGATCAACTCTATGCGAAGGAGATGTGTCGCGCTGCATGAGGCAAATGGTGGTCACACCAGATACTGACTGGTTTTCTGATCCACACCCCTAACTTTTTGTAAAGGTATCTATGACCAAGAGATGCATATCTGTATTCATGTGAAATACATAGATTAGGGCCTAATGAATTTATTTCAATTAAATGATTTCCTTATATGAACTGTAACTCGGTAAAATCTTTGAAATGGTTGCATGTTGCGTTTATATTTTTGTTTAGTATCTTTACCTGAATCGGCTGCTTGTTGTGCGTTCTATGCGAGATAAATATTCCTCTAAGGGCGCATTCAAGTTACGAGTGTCATAGGGAGGGAAACCTGCATTCTGACAAGCAGTCAATGCACACACATTTTTGCAATCGTGGGGAAAACAGCAGTTTTAATGGCCTTTGTTAAAAAGAGGGGGTTCCCAGCTTTCCATTCCTACTTGATCTATTTCTCAACTAAAAAATATGCGCAAACTGCACCATTTTAAGCCTGGAGTTTTTAGGAGCGTCATGGTTAAGCATGTTCTGCAATTCCCTGTGAGTGCGTAGGGGAGAGTGCGGGTAAATTGTATGGTAACTTGTGTTAAAATGCCACCCTACCTAAAAATCATTTTTTTGGAGTGACTTAAATTGTGATGAGACAAATTACATTTTTAGTTGAGCAAGAGTAGTGGCAACCAGGGAAAGTGTTGGGGGAAAAAACTGTGACATGAAGTGGTTTCTGTGAGAAGTACAGGTAAGGAGCGTGTTACCCCAGGTGACGGGTTACCCCAAGTTACCACAACTGGTAGGCCTATATTATATTCACTGTGTTTATGCAAGTTTTTTGGGACATAAAATGAATCAACAGGATGCTAACTAGTTAAAATATTACATTTGGGATCTAGCTAATGATAAGCCCAATAGGGTAAATGCAGATCGGCAACCCCATGCTTCAGCCTATTTATTTATAGCCACTATGCTGCATTAGTTGGGCTACAGGTCATAATGCTTATTGCAAATAGCATAATTGATATGTTAAAATCATTTTAACAATTAATTTTACCAATATGTTATAGGGCTTAATTTTGGAGGTGGAAATTATATTTTAGATGGTGTCAGCGTCATTTTATTTTCATTCATTTTCGAGTACAATGTCCGTTTTAAAAGGTCACCAGAACAGAGCTTCTCTACATAAAAATTATCTGGGGGGGGACAAACTTTTGAATGTCGCTTGAGCTACTGCTAGGCATTTAGCCCTCCAGTCAGCCCTGACAACAGTATGCTAACTTCCCCTCTTCATATAGCGATTACAGGTGCGCACCTAACGGAGGACATAACACAGATCAATGCAAAACACTCACCAGAACTTTTTTGTATCAGTTCTATCATGGCAAACATCAGACTTCTCGTTCACTGTTGCTGCAGTGATCTAGTCAAGTCACTAAACCTGGAGTCCCAAGTCCCTAGTGTTCAAGTCCATGTCCAAGTCCTTTATGAGTCAATATCACTATGAGGTGCCTTTGGTGTCCTCATCAGACTCACTCAGTCATCATGAAAATGTAGCAGAATAATGAAAGTCTGAGGTCTTATTATAAGTGGCCAAACATTTGCACACATATCAGTAGAATGATAAGTCTCTAAAAAAGTGTTTCCTTCATTTTATTAAACTTTTTTCATTGGATGTACGTGATTTTGGCATGTCCCACACACTGCTCTGCTAACTACAGTGTGTGTAATAAGTGGTTAAATGATACTAAATCCTTTTTTTTTTTTACATGGTTTTACTGTCCACAATAAGTTATTTGATAAAACAAGTAATTTTGATCATGTATATTGTATTTTCATAATCATATTGAACATTTTGCATGTGTCCCTGAAATTGCTGTCCACCCTGTCATTATGGGGTAACTGCCCCTTTAAGAAACCCACTGATGTTTTCAGTGACATCACTACGAGCATTTTGTCTTTCTTCAATGAAGGCTGAAGCAGTGTCTAGTTGCAGAGTAAGTATTTACACTTATGTTTCATAATTTTCATCATATTATGTGTGTAGTTGGATGTTGTCAAGCTTAACATGTCCACTCTGTCATAGTGAAATATCAATTGATAGAAAAACCTATCAGAACTTTGAAATATATTTGTAAAACAGTACACAGTCAGCTTGCTAACTGTAGTATGTTGCTAAGTGAAGGTCCACCATGTGCTCATTAAATGCTAACATTAGCCAAAAATGTCCACCCTGTCATTGTCCACCCTGTCAGCAAGCCTTCCATGACAGGGTGGACATGGTTCATGACAGGAAGGACATGTGCATAGTTTAGGCCACATACTGATAATGTTACACATATTACAACAGCTGTTACACACATTTTATAACAGTACATGCTATACGTAGTAAGAATGGACAATATGGACAATTTTTTTGGCGATATCGGTATCAGCAAACCTAGTTTGATAATGCAAGCCTAGTTTACCGGGACTGCCAATTAAAGTGTGTAAGGGAACATTTTGAATCGTCTTTTTCAAGGAATGAGATCAAAAGGAGCTGAGATAGCAAGGAGATATATCGGGAACGTCGTGATGCTGACCCAGACAGAAGAAGAAAGTACCTTGAGAAAGAAAGGGTCAAATGGAAAATAGACAGAGAGACTGGAAAGAAGAAGGGTGTCAATGAGCTCAGTGAGAGAGAGAAGAGGGCAAAAAGAAAGAAATGGAGAGAGGCAAAAAGTCAAGCCAGAGCCAGAAACAGGGCCAGTGCCATAAAAGGCACTATGAGAATCCACCAAGCTATCAGTCTGACACCCGGCCAAATGAAATACAGAGACATTTCATGTCTGTGTAAAAGGGAGGAAGGTGTTTTGGACTGCCCCTGCTTTAACCTTCAAGAGGTCACTCTAGCTAATGTTCCTGTTTCATCTGACAAGTCCCCAGCATGTGGAAAGACACCAGATAATCCTAGGAGACCAGAAATGATTGAGGTAAAGCACATTGGAGAGTGGTGCGTCGTTAATTATGACAATGAAGCATACCCAGGTATCATCATGGATGCAGAAGGGCACAGTGTGAAAGTTAAGTGTATGCAACGCCATGGCATAAACAAGTTCAAATGGCCAAGTCTTCGGGACGACATCTGTTGGTACCATGCCTGGCAGGTACTTTGCCTAATACCAGAACCACAGGCTCTGAACAAGCGCTCTGTACAGATTGAAGTGTCTGCATGGAAGTATGTGGAACAGCAACTGCAGAACTGAGCCATGTCTCTGCAGAAAGGGAGAGACTGTTTGGAGATGCGTCCAAGTGATCTTTCTGTAATATTCTGTTTTTTCAAATCAACTGTTCTCCACTTAAAAAACATTTTTCTTCTTGTTCTACAGTTGAATGTTTGACTTTCACTGTGCAGAATGATGTACAGAGTTTAATGCTAGAAGGCCACAATAATGTCTCATTTTGGGCATCTTTATTCAGTGGCTGCATGCAGGTAGAGTGGATCAAAAACAGTCTGTTCAACTTGTAATTTCCCCCTACATGGGAAAAGGCATTTTTTACATCATTTTCTTGCATTGTTCCTTGCATTTATGAGGCCATTCAATGACATTTCACAACGTGTCCACTCTGTCATGCCCAGGGTCCACCCTGTCATGTCACTGTCCACCCTGTTATTTTCATGTTCTATGAAAATAAACAAATTATTTTCACAAGTTAGCAAAATCTTTTGTGTGATTCCTTTATAAACAAATGAGGGCCAAATAGTATTGTTTGAAAGTTTGACCAGATATCTTTTTTGTTCGATTTTATTTAGAAAAGAAAGTGCAACTCTCGCAGATTTTATAGAGAAACAAATAGTTTGCCATAATTTCATTATTATCCAAATACTTTTCCCATAAACTAAAATATATTGTTGAGAAAGTGACTAAATAGTTTTCTGAAAATGTACGTTTTATAATCACTATGTAATTACAATGTATTTATTCTGCTTTGAAATTGTCCATGACAGGGTGGAGATATTTTGCTGTTTGCATGTAAATTGTCTGCTTGCAGTTAATTTATAAAAAGTGTGGGAGCTTGACCAATATGCATTTCTAACAGCATAACATATACTTAATACAATGAATATGAAGTTCAATGGAAAATCTCAGCTTTTTGGGGGGGAAATGGGGAAGTCTCAAAGGCACCTTATGGTGATATTGACCCTTATACTCAAGTCACAAGTCTCTCAGTAGTGCTAAAAGTAGCTGTCCAACCATTTTAAAGCTACATTTCATTAGTGTTGCACATTTGTGTAAGGCTAAGTAGATAATAGAGCTATTTAAAGGTGCAATATGCAGAAATCACGCCACCATTTCAAATTCGAATAGTTCGCCTAACTTCAGTTTATGTGACAAAACAAGCAAAGATATGATTCTCTACACTATGTCATGCAATAAAATGCAAATTAATTACTAAAAAATCATACAATGTGATTTTCTGGATTTTTGTTTTAGATTCCGTCTCTCACAGTTGAAGTGTACCTATGATAAAAATTACAGACCTCTAAATGCTTTGTACGTTGGAAAACCTGCAAAATCGGCAGTGTATCAAATACTTGTTCTCCCCACTGTATATAGAGTACCAGTCAAAAGTTTGGATACACCAACTCATTCAATGGTTCTCTTTATTTTTACTATTTTCTACATTGTAGAATAATAGTGAAGACATCAAAACTATGAAAAAACACATATGGAATCATGTAGTAACCAAAAAAAGTGTTTAACAAATCAAAATATATTTTATATTTGAGATTCTTCAAAGTAGCCACCCTTTTCCTTGATGACAGCTTTGCACACTCTTGGCATTCTCTCAACCAGCTTCACCTGGAATGCTTTTCCAACAGTCTTGAAGGAGTTCCCACATATGCTGAGCACTTGTTGGCTGCTTTTCCTTCACTCTGCGGTCCAAGTCATCCCAAACCATCTCAATTGGGTTGAGGTCGGGTGATTGTGGAGGCCAAGTCATCTGATGCTGCACTCCATCACTCCTTTTTGGTAAAATAGCCCTTACACAGCCTGGAGGTGTGTTTTGGGTCATTGTCCTGTTGAAAAACAAATGATAGTCTCCCTAAGCACAAACCAGATGGGATGGCGTATCGCTGCAGAATGATGTGGTGGCCATGCTGGTCAAGTGTGCCTTGAATTCTGAATAAAGTGTGTCACCAGCAAAGCACCATCACACCTCCTCCATGCTTCATGGTGGAAACCACACATGCGGATATCATCCGTTCACCTACTCTGCGTCTCACAAAGACACGGCGGTTGGAACCAAAAATCTCATCAGACCAAAGGACAGATTTCCACCTGTCTAATGTCCATTGCTTGTGTTTCTTAGCCCAAGCAAGTCTCTTCTTATTATTGTTGTCCTTTAGTAGTGGTTTCCAGAGGTGTGGACTCGAGTCATGTGACTTGGACTCGAGTCAGACTCGAGTCATGAATTTGATGACTTCAGACTCGACTCGACAAAATGTACAAAGACTTGCAACTCGACTTGGACTTTAACATCAATGACTCGTGACTTGACTTGGACTTGCGCCTTATGACTCGAGAAGACTTGCTACGAGGACTTGTAATGACTTGCAAAGGCTTGCTAAGAGGACTTGAAATGACTCGAAACTAAAATGTAGGACTTTGGACTCGACTTGAGACTTGATGGCTTTGACTTTTGACTCGACTTGGGACTTGCCTCATCTTTGACTCGACTTGACTCGGGACTCGAGGGCAAAGACTTGAGACTTACTTGTGACTTGCATAACAATGACTTTGTCCCACCTCTGGTGGTTTCTTTGCAGCAATTTAACCATGAAGGCCTGATTCAAGCAGTCTCCTCTGAACAGTTGATGTTGAGATGTGTCTGTTACATGAACTCTGTTCAACTCTTTGAAATATTTTGCGTTTTAGCTAACCCTAACCCTTTTCCTAGCCTGCTACGTTAATTATCCTAACCTGCTGCGAAAATTCTCCTAACCTGCTACGAAAAGTAAAATCGGACAAAATCTGTATCCCTTCTAGCCATGCCCAGGCCAACGGCCCTTCCCACAAACACTTTCGTCAGTCAAAATGGCTGCGTCCTTGAGCTGTCGGAGTGTGACGTTATCGGTGAGAATCATGTTTACATTTAGTCCATAATTTGACAACTGTTTGAGAATATTCTACATATCAACTTTAAAGTATTGTTACATTTTAACTTTGACCCGTTTTTGTGTTTCTGGCTGGCTAGCCAATGATGTAACTAACGTTAGCAGTTAACGTTAGCTAGCGCGCTGTCAATGTTACTTGTCTGTTGCTCAGTGTCTTTGCATTCATGTCTTTGCCTCATAGAACGCGCTTGCCAGAGTCGGCACTTCGATATGCATCAACTCTGGAACACGAACACTTCATGTCACTGCAATATGCTGCAAGGTATGTTTTATTCGAAGACTAACGTTACAGAATTTCCATCCTCCACAATGGACATTACCTAGTTACTCACTTGCTGCTGAGAAGACTGCTTCCAACTTCACATCTGTACTTTTCTTTTGTCATAGAATCGGGCAGCCCGTATCCGAGTGGGGAAAGGAGACCGACCACTGACCTATGAGCAAGCCCTCCATCCCCACCACATAGGCCACCGCAAGGGCTGGCTTTCCCAGCACACTAGTGCGTTTTTAGCTTACCTCTACATCATACACACTGAGCTATCTGACCATATATGTAAAAAGACAACCCCAACCTAATTAGTGAGGATGCTGCCCAAGGGGCTAGCCTTAAACTCATCAGTTATTAATGTAGCTAAATGAACTTGATAATTGTTGTCAAAGTATTCCTAACGTCTCCGTGTCTATTTCTCCCTCCATCCGCTGTCCCTCTCTTTATCTCCTAGGTAACTTACAGGGAGAGGGAGGAGCATCAGATCGTACAGTAGAGGACGTGTTCGTGCGGCGTTTCCTCTTTGGCACCTTCCATAACTGCCTGGCCAATGAGATTGTGATAAAGCGGCGAGGGAACATGCTGGTGGTGTGTGCCCTGATGCTGCAGAAACTCCCTCCTCAGAAGTTCTACTTCCTTATTGGCTACTCAGAGACGCTGCTCTCCCACTTCTACAAGTGTCCCGTCAAGATGCAGGTCCAGACCTTAGCGGACAAGGCTGTCTACAAGTACCTCTGAGGAGGAACAGGAACTGCGGACAGGAGACTGGTCATATAGGACTTTGTGGAAGGACTTAGACACAATAGTTACGATTGTTAAAGCTACATTCTGGGAACAGAAAAACAACAAAATGGCTGCCCCACGGCTTGTTTTGGTATATAGCTGAGGGATGAGGTTAGGAAACTAACCCCTCTCATAGATCACGCTCTAGATGCATGGACTGACTCACTGACAGTACATGACATCCACATGATAGTTTTAAACATATTGAGGGGTTTACGTTCTTGTTTGTAATCAATGAATAAAACCTTATATTTTGGATTACAATAGAGTATGTTGGGATAGGCTCATGAGGCTATATAAGTTATATTCTTCAAGAGTCAATGGGTAAGTGTCAAGACTTGAAATGACCATTTACCAGATTCCCAGATCCCAGACTGTAGCTTTAAAGTCATCCTGGCTGAAAAATGTAAATATTTGAACTTAAATATTTGAATGTGTCTATTGAAATCTCTTTTCACATGGAATGCCTTGCATTTATTTACTGTGGTGTTAAACAACTGCCTCAGAGCTGGCTGTTCACAGAAGGAAGGAATACACAGGTTAGCTGACAACGTCACGAAAACTATGCACGTGATTCAATGGGGCTGAAGTCTGTGATTCCGGATGAGCAGATGGCTAGCAACAATGACAATAAGATGCCATGTGGGGAATCGTCGCTGGCTAGTTTTATCTTGTTCTTTATACCATGTCTTGTTTTGACTGATGTCATGCCTATGCTAATATGGCTCAAATCTGCTAGTTAGCTAACCAACAACTGTAACAATGTATTTGAGAGATAAGTTGAGAGATAAGTGCTCATTGTGCAAATGTACTTATGTTTTCAATAAACATTGTAGATGAAATATAGGTCACATGTCAACAATCTAAGCCAACCCAGTCCGTTTTGCCCCATAGTTGCACACGCGTTGGTTTTGTTGCTAAACAACCAACCTGTCTATAGAGACAGGCCGTACCAGACGGTGTTATCATATGTATCAGTCCGGTGAAACGTTCAGAACATTACAGATAAATGTAATGTATAGAAACGGACATGCTTCTCTGTTCTACATGGCAGACAATCATATCAGTCATTTATATTTTCTATGGTTCAAAACAATACATTTCTTTAAATACAAATTGAGTTAAAGGGCAACTCCATCACTTTTAAACTTCATTTCATTATCTCCAGCACAATACCAATGTGAACATATGTGAAAATTGGCCAAAAAAATATAAAGTTAAGTTCTACCCAATGACATCATTAAAACCAGTGATTTTCAAACACTGAGATTCGCAGTTATGTGGGGAGCAAGAAAATACCCTCCCTTGGGCTAGAAACTCGTTGCAGGTTTTGAAAATCAAATTGTATTTGAAAATCAAATTGTATTGGTCACATGCACCAAATACAACAGGTGTAGACTTTACTGTGAAAAGCTTATTTACGAGCCCTTTCCCAACAATCAGAGTTAAAAAGTATGACAAAAAAAGAACAAGACTATATACAAGGAGTACCGGTACTGAGTCAATGTGCAGGGGTACAAGGTAGTTGAGGTAATTATGTACATGTAGGTAGGGGGAAATCGTGACTAGGCATCATGATATAATAAACTGAGTAGCAGCAGTGTACTGTGTGTGAAAGTGTGAGTGTGTGAGGATATGTAGTCGTATGTGTGAGTGCGTTGGTAGAGTCCAGTGAGTGTGCAAAGAGCATGTGCTAGAGAGTCAGTGCAAATAAGGGAAGCCATTTGATGAAATGTTCAGCAGTCTTATGGCTTGGGGATAGAAGCTGTTCAGGAGCCTTTTTGGTCCCAGACTTGGAGCTCTGGTACCGCTTGCTGTGCGATAGCAGAGACAACAGTCTATGACTTTGGTGGCTCAAGTCTTTGACACATTTTAGGGCCTTCCTCTGACACTGCCTGGTATAGAAGTCCTGGATGGCAGGGAGCTCGGCCCCAGTGATGTACTGGGCTGTACGCACTACCCTATGTAGCGTCTTAGAGTCGGATGCCAAGCAGTTGCCATACCAGGCGGTGATGCAGACAGTCAAGATGCTCTCAATGGTGCAGCTGTAGAACGTTTTGAGGATCTGATGGCCCATGCCAAATCTTGTCAGCCTCCTCAGGGGAAAGAGGCGTTGTCGTGCCCTTTTCACGACTGTGTTGATGTGTTTGGACCATGATGGGTCTTCAGTGATGTGGACACCGAGGAACTTGAAGCTCTCGACCCGCTCCACTACATTGAGATGGCGCTGGAGGGAAAAGCAGCCATTTTACGGGCTCCTGACCATTTGTGCTATTTTTTGTGTTTTTTTGCGCTGATCTCAACTTTTCTTGTACTTCAATGAGTTGGAGGCCAATGACATACTGATCATCCCGGACCAGGCCCAAATCCCCAACACTTGAAGAAGAAAGAGGCGGCGGTATATAGACCGGCATGCGGGATACCTGATGAGACTACGTCGGCGAGTGGATAAACCGCCTCTAACCTCTGTTCTATTGGCGAACGCGCAATCACTGGAGAATAAACTGGACGAGCTCCGTTTGAGACTATCCTATCAACGTAATATGAAGAACTGTAATATCCTACAGTTGAAGTCAGAAGTTTACATACACCTTACCCAAATACGTTTAAACTCAGTTTTTCACAATTCCTGACATTTAATCCTAGTAAATATTCCCTGTCTTACGTCAGTTAGGATCACCACTTTATTTTAAGAATGTGAAATGTCAGAATAATAGTAGAGAGAATGATTTATTTCAGCTTTTATTTATTTCATCACATTCCTAGTGGGTCAGAAGTTTACATACACTCAATTAGTATTTGGTAGCATTGACTTTAAATTGTTTAACTTGGGTCAAACGTTTCGGGTAGCCTTCCACATGCTTCCCACAATAAGTTGGGTGAAATTTGGCCCATTCCTCCTGACAGAGCTGGTGTAACTGAGTCAGGTTTGTAAGTCTCCTTGCACGCACACGCTTTTTCAGACTATTATTAACATTTCAACTAACTATCTACTAAACCTAGCCCTAACCCTAAACTTCACCCTTAATCTAAACCTTACCCTGACCCTATCTTTTTTATTTTTTGTCATTTAGCAGACGCTCTTATCCAGAGCGACTTACAGGAGCAATTAGGGTTAAGTGCCTTGCTCAAGGGCACATCGACAGATTTTTCACCTAGTCGGCTCGGGGATTAGAACCAGCGACCTTTTGGTTACTGGCACAACGCTCTTACCCACTAAGCTACCTGCCGCCCTGTCCTTAGATAGGGCTTCACCGAAGTCCGTCACCCTCACTCTGCTCAATGAACAGAGATTATTTTTAAACACACAGATAGTTTCCTCCTGCTAAGGCTTAAATGGAATCCTTCACCCAACAGACAGCCGTACAACCCAAAAAGGAGACACACAGTTATCAGATTAACTTCAGTTCTTTACCAAATTGATGGGGTCACACACAGATACAAGTGGCGACTGTACTAATGATGTTCAATTTACATGTGAGGTGGTGCAACTATATCAAATTCATATATCAATTTACAATTTAGTCATTTAGCAGACGCTCTTATCCAGAGCGACTTACAGTTAAGTGAGTGCATACATTTTCATGCTGGCCCCCCGTGGGAAACAAACCCACAACCCTGGCGTTGCAAGCGCCATGCTCTACCAACTGAGCTACAGGGGACCCCCATATATCAAATGCATCATCTCTGTTCACTCATTATCTCTCTGATTTGGTCCTGCCGTACATACCTACACGTATGCTACAGTCACAAGATGCAGGCCTGCTAATTGTTCCTAGAATCTCTAAGCAAACAGCGGGAGGCAGAGCTATCTCCTATAGAGCTATATTTTTATGGAATGGTCTGCAAATCCATGTAAGAGACGCAGACTCAGTCTCAACCTTTAAGTATTTACTGAAGACTCAACTCTTCAGTAGGTCCTATGATTGAGTGTAGTCTGGCCCAGGGGTGTGAACTACCCTTGCTGTCTTTGCCTTGCCATTCACCTCTCTCCACTGAGATTCTCTGCCTCTGACCCTATTACGGGGGCTGAGTCACTGGCTTGCTAGTGCTCTCCCATGCCGTCCCTAGGAGGGGTGCATCATATCTTGTCAGGCTTTTTCCGCTATACTCGACTTGAGTGGGTTGAGTCAATGATGTTAACTTCCTGTCTGGTCTTGCGCCCCCTCGGGCTCGTGTGGTGGGGGAGATCTTTGTGGGCTACACTCCGCCTTGTCTCAGGGTAGTAAGTTGGTGGTCTGTTGATATCCCTCTGTTGGTGTGAGGGCTGTGCTTTGGCAAAGTGGGTGGGGTTATATACAGCCTGGTTGGCCCTGTCTGGGGGTATCGTCGGACAGGGCCACAATGTCCCCCGACCCCTCCTGTTTCAGTCCCCAGTATCTATGCTGCAATAGTCATTTGCCGGGGGGCTAGTGTCAGTCCGTCCTATCTGGTGTATTTCTCCTGTCTTATCTGGTGTCCTGTGTGATCTTAAGTATGCTCTCTCTAATTCTCCCATCACTCTCTCTCAATCTCTCCCCTCCCAGAAGACCTGAGACCTAGGACCATGCCTCAGGACTACCTGGCCTGACGACTCCTGGCTGTCCACGTCCCCAGTCCACCTTTTCGTGCTGCTGATCCAGTTTCTGCTGTTCTGCCAGTGGCTATGGAACCCTGACCTGTTCACCAGACCTGCTACCTTATCCTGGTCCTGCTGTTTCGACCCTCTCTCTACTGCACCTGCTGTCTCGACCTCTGAATGCTTGGCTATGAAAAGCCAACTGACATTTGCCCCAGAGGTGCTGACCTGTTTCACCCTCTATAACCACTGTGATTATTAGTTGATCCTGCTGGTCATCTATGAGCATTTGAACATCTTGAAGAATGATTTCACCTTAATGGCCATACACTCTTATAATCTCCACCGGCACAGCCAGAAGAGGACTGGCCACCCCTCAGAGCCTGGTTCCTCTCTAGGTTTCTTCCTATGTTCCTGCCTTTATAGGTCGTTTTTCTTTGGGGTTTTAAGCTGGGTTTCTGTATTAACACTTTGTGACATCTGCTGATGTAAAAAGGGCTTTATAAATACATTTGATTGATTGACATAATTCAAAATTAATAAGAAAAAGCACTCACCTCTTTTGTTACGTGTCCTCCGGTGATGAGAAGCCCACCCTGCTCGCAGTGCCAAATGTGAGGAATTGAAAACCAGTGAAGGTGTGGAGAAATGCTAGATGCAAAATATAAGGCGAACAATGTCTATATTTAAAGGTTTAATAGACAGACATAGACAGACATATGCATATGGGAAGATACTGTAGATATGTTCCTAAGAGGTTCGCAGCCAATCTCTCTCCTTCCAGAGGGGACGGCTGACCTAAATACTCTTGCTTTATCTGTTCGCTGTTTCACCCTTCCGTGCCAGGTGCCAAAGCATTAAATCAAGGTGGCGACCTTGGGGTAGAATAGACTACACATTTGAAACATCTTAATCGCTTAAGGACACCCATGTCCGATTTTATGGCTCAGGGGCCCAGATACCAGTTACGGAGACCTGCTTTCCGTTGACCTCTGGCCTTACAGAGGGTACCTAGAGGCCAAATTCCAATAGGGAATAATCATCAGAAAATAGCATTTTAACAATGCTTATTGATAACTGGAAGAAACAATTTCATAAATGCATCAAGTGCAGCGCCTTATATTTGTTTATATCTTCAACATAGGTATCACTAGAAAACCTTCTGTATGATCTCTTATACACTATTTTAGGCCCAGCCTTTGGAACCTTTGCTTTTATGGATATAGCCACTATATTATGATCACTACATCCAATGGGTGTCGATACAGCTTTAGAACTAAGATCTGCAGCATTAGTAAAGATATGATCAATACACTTGGATGATGTAGTTCCTGTACTGTTTGTAAACACTCTGGTAGGTTGATTGATAACCTGACCCAGATTACAGGCATTGATTACAGTAAGCTTCCTCTTGAGTGGACAGCTTGATGAAAACCAGCTACAGTCTATGTTCAGGTCACCTAGAAAATAGACCTCTATGTTATCACACACAATCAAGCATTTCACACATATTATCCAGATACTGACTCTTAGCACTTGGTGTTCTATAGAAGCACCCCAAAAGAAGAGGCTTTAGATGAGGCAGGTGAACCTGCAGCCACAACACCTCAACAACATTAGACATGAGATCCTCTCTAAGCTTTACAGGAATATGGCTCTGAATATATGCAACAACACCTCCTCCATAGGCATTCCTGTCCCTTCTCTAGATCTTATATCCCTGTAGTGCTACTGTTGTATCATCAAATGTATTATCTAACTGAGTCTCAGAGATAACATTCACACACTGGCTATCTGATGTTAGCAAGTTACTGATTTCAATAACCTTATTTCTAAGCCTGCATATATTAATATGGGCTATTATTAGCCCTTTCCTGGGTAGTTTATCGGAGATCGACATAATAAGGAGAACAATTGTATTTATTTATTAAAAACGTTGTTCTGCTAATAGAGTCAGTCAAGCAGGCACTTGTGTGTGTGTAAGTGTGCGTGTGTGATGTTGGGCTGAAACTACTGACCCGGAAGCTTGGCTCTCTCACTGCTCCCAGGCTTTTGGGAGGGATTGTGGACAATGAGCCTGTCGTAGCGGATGTAAACAATGTCCCCACGCTCTCTGGCAGCTTTCATAGCTGGGATAAGTTATTTCCGCCTCTGGTGCACAGCTTCAGAAAAGTCCTTGTAAAGGAAGATGTCCTCTCAAGTGTTCAACATTATCAAGCAGGGGCGGTGTGTTCAATAGGGCGATATGGGCGACGCACTGCCAAACGGGAAAAGGAAGGGATTTTTTTTCTAATCAATTATATCACGGCAACAGTAGTTATCAGTGTTGTAATCTAGACGTCTGATCTGCCACAGTGCCACTAAATGTCCAATCAGGCTAAAGTCGTGCTTCAAATGGCCCCCCCTTTTGGGGCGATTTCAGTCAGGTTGAAAATCGCCCAGAAGTCTGTCATAGACTCCCATGTAAAATCTATTTTTTTCAAATATCAGAGCTTTCAATACAATCTCTATGGGTTTCTGAGGGCTTGCACTTACGCGCTTTCGTCATACGTAACATATAACCATGAACGTAACTAAGAAAAGAGTGGGTAGCAGCGTCAATCAATTCACTACTTCTATCAAAATGGCTAGGCTTCAGTGCAACTCGATTGTGTCTTTGAAAGAAGTTCCTTTTTGTCGGCGAACAAATGAAGATAAATTGGCAACGAAACAATTAGGACCTCCCAGACCAAATTTAATAATTCAACAGGTTTCTACTAAAGGGGGAAGTCCTACACCCGAGGATTTTCCAAAAATTGGTACGAACGAAAAACCTGGCTAGCAGGCTGCGATGTAGCTAATGCAGTCTTCTGCTACCCCCTGCTTACTCTTTCACCCTGAAGGCGGCACGGCAGACAGCACCGCTTGGACAGCGACTGGTGTGTAACGGACATGCACCATCTTTCAGGAAAGATTAAGAAACATGAGCTGTCAAAGACCCACATGGATAGCTGTTTGAGATTGTCTGCTTTGGGGGAGAGTGAACATTCCCACTCAACTGGATGAGGGATACAGGCTAGCTGTCCGCCGCCACAACGATGAGGTTAGTGTTGATAATCACAAGTTTACTGGAGAACTGAAACTGACAAGGCTGACAAGATAGGACCCTTTTGTCCATTGTTATTGGATAGGAACAGAACTTATAACCAGCTCCTGACCTAAATAGATCTTAGCACAACATTTTACTCAACATATCATATTCCATATTCACTATAACAAATATATTTACTACGACATTAGCAAGAACCGCCACATCCTCAGCCGGCTAATCCAGTGCGTGAAGTTTTGCGGAGTGTTTGAGTTAGCTTTGCGAGGCAAAGATGAAACTGAGGGCTCCACCAACCCTGGTAAGCCAACACTTTTGAGATCAGTCAATAAATGCTTCTGGTATTGACTTATATGCTGCCCCTGTCTTCATGTTGTTGCTGGACATATCTTTTTTAAAATGTGTGTAGGTCACCTAAATCATCAGAAAAATTGCCCCCCCTGAGAATTTTTTCAGGAGCCGCCACTGTTCTCAAGTCAGATTAAAGACTACAGCCAGATAAAGAAGTTATGAAAACTTCCTTACACATTCTGTGTACAACCTGACCATTGCAACCAGTTTTTCACACTAGTTTTTTTTATGCATCATTACATCATCCCATCCCATCAGTATACATACCGATGCGAGTGATGTCATCGCTGAACACACCTTTGTCCCAGGAGCTGACCTGAGACATCTGTGAACATGAATAGTGGATCTATTATCATGTATCCACTTAGATGATTGTTCCTAACCCCCACTCTCCCCTTAGCTAAAGAGGTGTTGGTTCAAAGGAGTGGTGTAAATAAAATGTAGACACTGTCAACATAGAGCAGGTTTGACTGAATCCCAGCCTTAGGCCCTGAACAGCTTTATCCTGTGACCGTAATCTATTCACTTTTCTTTCTTTGGTAACACTTAACTAGCCTGCAAGTATAATGCATTGTAAGACCTGTCTTCAGCTTAAATGATCCCTTATGGAATGTATTATAATCATCTCATAATGATCCTGAGTAAATAATTTCTCTCCCTCTCCAGGGTATGTTCTCAACATGTAGTTAATACATTCTCAGATCAACACATTCATTTACACCGTCTTCCCTTCTCTTCTTTCCTGTGGCGTGTTTTCCTGGATGCCAAGGGAAGCCTGGCTTCCCCAAAAAATTTACCAAGAAAAAACCAAAATAATTTATCTTTCGTCTCTCTGTGTTTCATAATTTTCCTTCAATTCGCAAGAGGCTGAATGTATCTGACCGGAGAAAGCATCCGAGCGAGCGAAACAGCTCCCCCCTGTCTAAGTATGTGTAGGCCATCTATCTGATGCTGTCTGGTCTAAAAGAGTATGACATTGTTGCCCCCGTAGCATTGAATGGAAGGGAAGCCACAGAGCATTTGGCTTCCCTTGATATTTTTTTGGGATAAATTAGCCAATCAGCGTTGAGCTAAACTGAGTGAGCCCAACTATGAATGGTCCTGGCACACCTAAAAAAACTGTCAAGGGAAGCCAGTTTGGATTTGGCTTCACCCCAATCGCATCACATCAAAAGCACACAACATTTACAGAAACAATTTTAATTGTTGCATCTTGTGTCGTCCTCAGGTGGCTAGCTAGCTAAAACCGTCCCTTTCCGAAATTTGCCACGGATGGAGATAGGTGTATTGACTTTTTGATTTTACTTAATTCTCCGTACTACCCAAAGATTTTAACGGCAATTCTGATCTAACTATATATGTATACATTGTGCCCCTGGCCTGAGAGGATGGAAGTTCAATATGTAGCTAGATGTAGTGGGCTAATGTCAACGAGCTGGCGCATTGTTGCCCATGAAAGGAAGTTACGCTAGCTAGCGAGCGAGCAAGAATTTTAGCCAGGTAGCCTAGGACAACAAAAACTAAAAGCGTGTACTGTATGACAGAGTCATGAAAGAGAGGATGTCACTGGTGTTTCTCTACAAGTAGGGTGAGTCAACATGTTTTTTCTACTTACACACACACACACATGAATCAGTACCATGGACAGCCACACATTTAGCTTACGTTGATTGGACTAAATAGTTTTTGGTATCTTAGTTGTCACTTTATTAGACTAAGCATAGGTGATTGGATAATGTTCTCCTGTTTTCTTAGCGACTTGTGGTAACTCTCCGTGGTTCTAAATCAATAGTTGTTTAGTAGTCCAAAAATGTTGGAAACCTTAACTTGCTTGACCATGCTGTAGGTCATGTAACTGTTTGTTACATGCAATATGCTTTGTGGACTTCACCGGACAGTTGAAGCTACTGCTTCTTTCTCTCCTTTCGAGCTCACCTGTGTTCATCCAGTTTCACAAATGGCGCACAACCAGGTTAGAACCTTCACTCAATCACCATCACAACGTTCCAGGTTGAGTCCCTCCTCAGTCCAGATACTATAGGTGGGAAGAGAAGGATCTCGTCAGCAGTCCTACTCTGTTTATGTTCTCCCCAGAATATCAGGCTGGTCCCTGTGTTATCTCTCCAGCAGCAGCAACTACTGTACTCTCCTCCTCTACCATAGTAGTTGTTACTAACTGCCAACTGTCGCCAACTGTTGCTACTGCCAGAGGCGCTGCAGGATACAGCACTCAGAATAACACATCCTGGTAGGATAGATGAGATGAGGGAAGAAACATTAACAAGGAAGGGAGGGGGAGAGGGAAGGAGGCAGCTGTTTGCTGTGAAGCTGGAGCTACTTTCACCTAATTTCACCCCACACTCTCTGAGACATACCGGTACATGCATGCACACATGCACGCACACACACAAACACACCAGATGCATGCACTCATGCAAGCAAGCAATAGTTTATCCTTTCAAAATTATACATTTTTTATTAGGAAATACTGACATTTGTATTGGTCAAGTTGATACATTTTGTTTTTACAGATATAAATAGACTTTTGAGTTGTTTTATTTCAGAATGTGCCATAAGCTCACTCCACAGCTAGCTGATGGAGCCATCCAATCGCTACCTTTTGTGTGGTTCAATCGATTTACATGTTGTCAAGGAGAGGGGTCAGGTGTGTTTGCGAAGCAGAGGATCACTGGTTCGGGGCAGTCGGACAGTGGAGGAAGATAAGCTGTTAGCAGCACACTGACCCTCGTTAGTGGTACTGTGACCCGGATCGGCAGTTGGGCTCATCTCAACGGCCGGGGTAGCTTAGAAGGGGTGAGTGTAACGGAGTTAAAAGGATAGTTCACCTAAATTGCACAATTGCATTGGTTTCCTTACCCTGTAAGCAGTCTATGGACAAGGTATGACAGCAATCCATGGTTTGGTTTAGTTTCCCTGGCACTGTTTCAAAATGCTAACATTTTAGATGATTTGAACATGATGTGCAAAAAATGCTAATATCGGCCCCATGACTTGAATGGGATTTGCACCACAAATGCTAAAAGGTTAGCATGTGGAAATGGTGCCATAGAAACTAAACTAAAGCATGGATAGTGGTCATACCTTGTCCATAGACTGCTTACAGGATAAAGGAAACCAATTTAATTTTGTAATTTGGGTGAACTATCCCTTTAAATGTACCGTAAGCTCACTCCCCAGCTAGCTTGAAATGTCGCGGAAGGAGCCATCCAAATCGGTTTGCACATTGTCAAGTAGGGCGGTCACGTGTGTTGCGAAGCAGAGGATCACTGGTTCGAGCCCAATAGCGGCAGTCGGACAGTGTAGGATGCAAAGGTGTTAACAACACACTGACCCCCGTTACATATACTGCACATCAAGAAATTAAAGAAAACAAAATAAATCAAGAAATGTAGCTAATCAAGAATGTTCAGAAATCTGATGGATGGGTTCAAGGAGGGTTCAGTTCAATCACTTTGAATGGTGAGCGGAGTAGAGAAAACATTGACTTTTACAGACAATATAACTTCAGATTTCTATACTTAAAAAATAAATTTTGACTGTTATTTTACATGGACAAGTGAGAACTTCCAGAATGACTGTTGGTGTACTGTGTGGCAATGGAACAACTGGAATTAGAATTTCAGTTTACTTCCTGGATTTCCTGAATTAAAATTAAATTCACCCCAATGCTGATGGCTAGGCATGATTCCTAAATTTCACATCCATATTTTAACTACATCATTCTACTGCACCCTAGTGGTGTATGTTCCCAATCTAGACAAGAGAGATGACAGTGGTAAAGGAGATGTTGTGGAATATATGGTCACTGCTGACCAACTTCGGGGCAAATCCATATAAATTCAGTCAATCCAGACAAACTGACATTCCAATAAAAATAAATGTCTCTGCAGGTATGCCTTACTACTTGATATAAGCATGCATAATAAATACGATTTTTTTCCATCCATATGCTGGTAGTTAATGAGTTAGGGTAAGATTTCATACTTATGGTAAACAATCACAGAGATATAACAAAATTATATATTATATATATAACACAATTCTCTTCAATGCTTTTCTATGGGGAAAAATTGGAATTGGAATTTTGAATTTCAGTCTACTTCCTGATTCAACATAATTGAAAGGGAATCTACCCCAACCCTGGCTGGAGTAGAGTGACATGAGGAGCTGAGCGGCCAGTCTGCTCCACAGCCACAGGCGAGTAGGAGTCTGGCATCTAGAACACTGCACATTGACATACTTAAAACACAAAAGTGACCGCCAGCTGTAAGCATGTACGCTCCCTGTCCTAAGAAGTTTTTCTCCTACAGAGATCGCTTGAAAGGTTAGCGGACTGCCTTATTTGTTGCTCACAGAGATGGGGAGAGGTGGTAGCAGGCTGCTAGGTAGGTGCTGACTGACAGGACAGTGTTCATTAGGCACCAAATGGAAAGAAATTGACTAAAACAAGGAGGCCGTTTTCTGGATTTATGTCAATAAGAAATGCTCATTTTCAGTTGCAAAACATTTGATGTTTTCTGTTGCATGCCCTAATGAACACAACCCTGGTGGTTTAGTTAGTCAGCCCCATTTCTACTAATCAGAGCTCAACCATGTGCCTTAAAAGTCACTAAAGTGAAGTTATGCGACAATAATCTCCCAGAAATGTGGGCCGCTAAACCGGTAGATGGTAGCAGTGGGGTTTTCTCGTGAAAGCATAATGTTCCACATAGGAATGAAAAGGACTAAGTAAGTAAAATGTTAGCACTCTCTTCGCCAGGCTGTAATACCTTTTTCACACTTCTGAGCTGAGCCGAACTGAGCAGAACCAAGCTGCACTAGTCATGCATCCAACACGTTTTTGGAGTCACAAGCTTGATGTAGTCATTGTGTGCTATGAATATGGGACCAAATACTTAACCTTTTACTACTTTAATACACATAAGTGAATTTGTCCCAATACTTTTGGTCTCCTAAAATGTGGGGACTATGTACAAAAAGTGCTGTAATTTCTAAACGGTTCACCTGATATGGAGGAAAATACCCTCAAATTAAAGCTGAGAGTCTGCACTTAAACCTCAGTCATTGTATCATTTCAAATCCAATGTGCTGAGCCAAAACAACCAAAACTATGTCACTGTTCCAATACTTTTGGAGCTCACTGAATCTCCATGGGCACAATGCTCAGATAGTTAGCTATGTCTATTCTACACAACACATTTCTAACTCTCTGTTAGACATTTGATTTCACAAAATGCACGAACATGACCGTTATAATGAACTAGATGGATGCATCATGGTGTTCTTTATTCTTGTGAAATTGAACAGCGGATCTTTCCAAAGCGTTCTCTTTCTATGACTCTGCAGACTAGCAGTTCAGGAGGTTATCTGATCGCAGCATTGAAATATAAAGCAGCCAATAGCAACTGACCCCGATTGTTTCACCTCATTGTCTTACATTAGATAGCGCAACTCCATCTGCATCGAAGGACTAGTGTTGAGTTGGAGTGGTGCCACCCGTCGGAAGACAATAGGATCGTCCTGTGTGGGGTGCAGTCCTCGTATGCTCATGAGTCATGACACATCTCCATGTCTTGTAGTGAAACACATTTCCAAGGTGCAGACAGGAGCGGAAAGCACGATGTAGGACTAGTGCATAAAGTGGCTGAGGAGAGATAAAACAGTAACACAGTTTAATTGAACAGTAACATAGTTTAATTGAACAGTAACATAGTTTAATTGAAAAAGAGTCCAGCAGTAACCCGATTACTAATCCTGTACACACCCTGCCTCACGAAAAGACAGTCACCCATCACTTTGGAGTGGACTGTGTACAAACAAGAAGTTATTTAGGAATATATCCCTTCAACATATCCATTCATTTCAAATTCGTATATTTGGGGGAATGTGAGGTAAAATCACTGCAGCAGACTTGACATTGTTGATAGTTCAACGTAAGTGGGGATGGTGTATCAAAGCAATCTGCATACGTGCACGCATGTGCACATACGTGCACAACCACACACGGATGCACCCATGCACACAGACACAAACATACATACATACATACATACATACATACATACATACTCGCTCACGCACGCACACACGCATACACAAACTGTCCATTCGCAATGAAGCTGACAAATTAAACACAGTAAACATCAAACAAGCTTCTAAGGCTGCTCATGCACACACACACACACTGAAATACACTCCCTTAGCGTACAGAGAAACAAAGAATCAACTGGACACAAGGTACAAACAAAAAAACATTTGGCAAAAAGCAGTTTTAAAGATGTGCATCTCATTTCAATTTTGTCAACTTCAGAATATGCCAACAACAACAACAACTAAAACACACAGATAAGCAAGTGGTGATCATCCCTACAACCGGAGTCACAGCCAGCCCAGTCTATAGGTCGCAGAGGGACCTCTGCCCATCTTGTGGTTGGATGCTCCTGGGTGAAGTACAGATCTAGGATCAGCTTCCCCTCCCCCAATCCTAACCTTAACCATTAGTGGAGAGAATACAAAACTGAACCAAGATCGGCGTCTAGGGGCAACGTCACCCTGCTCCTGGTTGGATCAACACTGTTAAGTGGCTTTTCTATGTACCCTTTCCTAGGTACTCAAATTGCTCGCCACCAATCTTTAAGAAATGGGATAGCTAAAAGCAATATGGTGGCAAGGGTTATCAGTAGGCTTCATAGTGCTTTCATCTGTCCAGCAGTAGAACATGGTAAATAGGAGGGGAGGCCATTTTAAAGTATTAAGATCCCCCGCCACTGCTGGGGGAGTCATTGTGATGTCACTGTGAAGCAACAGAAAAAGAAAAGTGAGTCTATCTGGCTCCATCCCAGATTACACCCTATTTAAAAATGATACCCTATGACAACCCATATAGGGCACTACTATTTACCAGAGCCACACATATAGTGCATAGGGTGCCGGGACGATACTGGCAAAAATGAAAACACGAAGCAATCTGTATGTAAAATATTGTGTGCTATAGCTTGGAAAATAAATACATTTCACTCTGGATAACATAATGTTTGTTTCCAACATCAGGGCTGTTTTCCTAAATAAGTTAAATCTGCTTTGTGTTTTGTTTCCTTGCCACGATACTAACGAGTATCGCGATACTGGTATCATCCCGGCCCTAATTGTACATTTGTGTATACTATATAGGGAATATGAATGTCATTTGAGATGAAGCATTGACGTTTAGGCATTTCCTATGAGGTCACAGAGGCAGCTGAACCTCCATCATGGGATGTCAGAGTGAAGTTTCTGCACTTCCTGCGAGGTTCCTGCGAGCTGAGCACTTACAGTGGTTTCAGTGACATCCCTCAGTCAAAAGACGGCTCCGGTTTCAATTGTAAACAGGACACACAGCGAGGACAGTGATGACACGGAAGCATAGAGAAAGGGTTGTGGACAGACATCCCCTAGTGGCTCCTCCTCCCCAGCCCCCTACCATGTCCAGCAAACAGTAAATAAAACGTGTCTTTGTGCCCCACCGGTGTGTGAGACTGCAGCGTGGAAAAATAGGAAAAATACCATCCCCTAACACTGGAATTACACATACATCAGCAGACGACAACTTTTCTCTCTAACCTGGAGTCTGTCCTGCTCTATTCACAAACCACTAGTAGTCCATCATTATGTACAAAGAAAAAAACAAAAACAAAAAACGTCCGATGGTCAGTTAGAGGTCCAATGCAGAGATCAGCTCTTCTCTTCCTCCTCCTCCTCCTCCTCTTGGTTCTCCATGCAGCCTCCACAGACAGCGCCTCCCTGTGGTTCTGCCTAGGCTCTACCACACCGTGCAGCGGTGACCAGGGTTCATCGGGGAGCCAGTGGGGCACTGGAAGTGCTCTGCAAAGGCTGGCGAGTTGGAGAGGGTGCCGATGACACGGTACTTTGAGGGGCTGTGGGGGTCTGTCATGAATCCCTTGTGGGCACTCTCCGGGGTTCGCACGGAACACCACACCTGAGAGAAGAGAGGGTCCCCCGATAAGCCAGACAATAGCTAGTGTTCTTCTCTCTGTATAATTCATTCATTTGTACTCAGTTTGGTTGCTACTTCTCCTCTCAAACAGTAGTTGTAATAGTCCACTCTTACTACCAACCCCAAAAAAACATTCACCCCTCCTTATTTCATGATGTAGGGCCAGGAATTCATCCTGAGACTAGGAAAAACTTTTACAACCTATGACATGGTCAGGCAAACTCCTCGTCAGTACACTATATATACAAAAGTATGTGGACACTGTTTCAAATTGTGGACACTGTTCCCGTTACTGACAGGTGTGTACAATTGAGCACACAGCCATGCAATCTCCACAGACAAACATTGGCAGTATAATGGCCTTACTGAAGAGCTCAGTGACTTTCAATGTGGCACCATCATAGGATGCCACCTTTCCAACAAGTCAGTTCATCAAATTTCTGCCCTGCTAGAGCTGCCCAGGTCAACTGTAAGTGCTGTTATTGTGAAGTGGAAACGTCTAGCAACAACGGCTCAGCCGCAAAGTGGTAGGCCACACAAGCTCACAGAATGGGACCGCCGAGTGCTGAAGAGCGTAAAAATCATCTGTCTTCACTACAGATTTCCTGGAAGCAACGTCAGCACAATAACTGTTCGTCGGGAGCTTCATGAAATGGGTTTCCATGGCCGAGCAGCTACACACAAGCCTAAGATCACCATGCGCAATGCCAAGCGTCGGCTGGAGTGCTGTAAAGCTCTCTGCCATTGGACCCTGGAGCAGTGGAAACACGTTCTCTGGAGTGATTAATCACACTTCAACATCTGGCAGTCCGTCGGACGAATCTGGGTTTGGCGGATGCCAGGAGAACTCTACATGCCCGAATGCATAGTGCCAACTGTAAAGTTTGGTGAGGATGAATAATGGTCTGGGGCAGTTTTTCATTGTTCATGCTAGGCCCCTTAGTTCCAGTGAAGGAAAATCTTAATGCTACAGCATACAATGACATTCTAGACGATTCTGTGCTTCCAACTTTGTGGGAACAGTTTGGGGAAGGCCCTATCCTGTTTCAGCATGACAATGCCCCCGTGCACAAAGTGAGGTCCATACAGAAATGGTGTGTCGAGATCAGTGTGGAAGAACTTGACTGGCCCGCACAGAGCCCTGACCTCAACCCCTTCGAACACCTTTGCGATGAATTGGAATGCCTACTGCGAGCCAAAGCTAATCGCCCAACATCAGTGCGACCTCACTAATGCTCTTGTGGCTGAATGGAAGCAAGTCCCCGCAGCAATGTTCCAACATCTAGTGGAAAGCCTTCCCAGAAGAGTGGAGGCTGTTATACAAGCGAAGGGGGGACCAACTCCATATTAATGCCCATGATTTTGGAATGAGATGTTCGACGAGCAGGTGTCCACATACTTTTGGTCATGTAGTGTATTTGACGTGAACTCTATCAGGATGTGTGTAATGCATTCTGTCGACACTCCCATCACCCACTTGGGCGAATCCCACAAAGAACAGTTGGTCATTGGTCAGGTTGACCGCCGGCAGCCTCTTCTCCTCACCATTCTCCTGCACCCATGCCTGGTACGCCTGAACACAACAGAAAACCCCATTACTATAGAAACATTAACTACCACTCTGCTGGCCCTGAGGTGAAGTATAGTAATACTATAGTAATAGTATAGTATAATAAGAGTCCTGTGTAGTAACATCTTAGTAACATGTTACATAGCAGTAACTATGTAATTGCTTTAGAATTACATAGCAATGGACTTGGGCAATAACGCTCAAACCCATTACTGTTACAATATGACCGAACTTTACTACAGTGATTACGGAGTTACTACACAGACATGTACGTGAGCAACTAAATGTAATGCGTTAACAAGGAGGGAGACCCACTCACATTATAGGCTGCCTTTAGGCCTCCGTTGTCAGCAATGTTCTCTTCCAGCGTCTGCTTGCCATTTATGTGCTCCCCATTGATGGTATACCCATTGTACTGCTCCACCATGCATTCCGTGTGATTCTTAAATGCGTTCACAGAGGAATTTTGCCACCATGGCCGAAGGTTCCCATCTTTGTCGTATTCCCTGCCTGATAAAGGAATATAAATATATATATATATATCATGTACAGTATATGTATACATGCCGATGTGTGTTGGTCTGTGGGTGTTTTGTGAGGATGTGTTCATGAGTTACGTGGAGTGTAAGTTAAAGGTGGACACTAACCCTGGGCACCAAAGGCATGCGTGAGTTCGTGTCCCATCACCACTCCGATCCCCCCGAAGTTCAGGGCTCTGCAGAGAATTCACATGGGGTCAGAAATGCGAGCACACGCGCACACACTCATATGCACACACTCACTTGGGGTGATCCTTTGCGTAAAAGGGTGCCTGAAGGATTCCAGCTGGGAAGACAATGCCATTATTGGTGGGCATGTAGTAGGCGTTGACTGTGGGAGGGGTCATACTCCATCTATGGGGAGGTGGCGGAAACGTGTGTAAGAGAGCAAACCAGTTGAGGCTCGTGAGAGTATCAAGAGATGGGTATCAAGGTGATGAGCTTGATGCTCCTTTCCAATAAATATCAAAGGTTTTATTCTTGTGACATGATAATCTATGCTTGGCTGCTGTTTGACAAATACAAATAAATCTCCCTCTTTTGTCCATAATAATAATAATAACAATGATCTCATCATGTAGGCTATACGTGCTGCACGTGCCAATCCCAGAGTGTGCACACTCGCTATATAACGCACAAATGTTTGTTAGAAAACCAATCAGTAGTGTTACAAATGCGATGGAAACCCATTTAACTTGTCTTTTTTTATTCTGTATATGGGAATTTAACCGCAAAAGTAATTTTCTGTGCACTACGTCATCTCGCACAGACTTTTATCTGCAACAAATCAATCTGCAACAAACCATCTCTGGTGGGAAAATGCGCATATTGTTCTTATGCAGATTTTAGAATATTCACATTAAAATCTGTTGCTAATTGGATGTAAACCTAGCTACTGACATACAATTCAGTATTGAAAAAGGCGCAAGTTTAAGTCTGACCACTATAATGACACACCAAATGCGTTTGATGGATCCTGTGTGTCTTCTTCTAATGAATCTTAAGGGAAAGTCATCCAAAAGTAACAAAGTAATCAAAGTTACGATACTGATTACAATTGGACAGGTAACTAGTAACTAACTTATTACATTTAGAAAGTAACCTACCCAACCCTGGTTAAGATGAAGAAGCAAGTTAATATACAGTTCAAATATGCACTGAGGTATAGTAATGATGTGTGTAGCTGATGAAGACTCACTGGTCCCTGTTGGGTGGCTTGCGGAGATGATCGGCCATCACCCTGGCGGAGAAGTTGTAGAAGTTGAGTGTGTTCTGGAAAAAGTTGTCTTCTGAGACATCATACTGTGGACAGAGACGGATAGACAAACAGAAAGACAGACAGAGAAAGAATGACTCACTGATCTACAGTGCCCTTGTCATTTGAAATGACAAGGGTTCAATCATGACAACTGAACAAAAGGCACCCACTCACCCCGTCATAAACATCATCCAGTTCTTTAGGGTCCAGGATGAAGTCAGGGAATCCAATCATGTTGTAGATGGTGTCCGCCTAAAGATCAGGGGGACAAAGTGGATAAGAGGGCAAGATGGAGGAATGGGGCCGGAAAACCTCCTAGTTCCATTATTTGGAGATCTAGACAAAGAGGGCTCTCTCAATCTATTCAAACCACTGTATTGTAACCTGGAACCCAATAATACTCCCTCCCTCCCTCCCTCCCTCCCTGTCCTCTTACACACTCGCAGGAACGCAGACACACACACACACACGATACCGTAAGTCGCTTTGGATAAAAGCGTCTGCTAAATGGCATATTATATTATTATTATACCCTCTGGCACCCATATATAGCCTATCCAGTAGGTGACATCTATGACCTTGTCTTTGGCTGCCTTCCGCGTCTGTTTGTCCATCCACTTGATGTTATCCAGAGCGTCTTTGAACGCAGTACGGATCTCATTGATCATCCCCTCTGCCTGATAGTGGGGTGAGAGACATAAATGAAATGTAAGAAGGAAGAAAGATGGAATAGATACTTCTTCTACAATTACACTCTGACATGTAACGAAATACCCACGGCAATCCGAACCAGCCCATCCATCAAATTCAAAAACATAAGGAAAGGATGACAGAAACTTGTAACCACTAAAATATGAACAATTATGTGTGACAGTCTAACCCCCTTGCCAGTCCTCCCACTGTGCATCTCTGCTTCCATGTCTCCCTCTTCTATTTGCCCCTCTTTTCTCTACCCAATAACAATCTCTCCATTTAATATTCCAGTTTTTCTCTCCTTTATCCCTCTGTTTCTCCCGCCCCTCTACAGGACAGGGAACTATAACTAAATTAGTATTTCATTAATTGTAAACATTTGTAAGAAATTAGCATAAGCGATCAGCATTATTAGTGTTACAATTCATAAGCATTTATAACATTGTACAAAGCATCTATAGGCATTCATAAACATTGATAATAATTTAAAATAGCTTACTCGTGAAAATTATAATAAAGTGTTAGCAAATAGGGTTATTTTATGATGGCTTTGTTTACAGTGAGACCACATGACCTTTTATTACACATGGTAACCACTAGGGAGCAGTCATGCATCGTTCACGTGGTAATAAACCCCACCACAGGCTTGAATAGACATCAATGCAGTTGTGTGCCTATCAAACTCACAATCTTTTTGCTGTGTTTATCAAACGTCGCTTTAACAAAGAGCGCTCCCAGGGCGAAGCCGAGCGTGTCATCTGTGTTATCAATGCAGGTCTGCCATCGAGGTGTGCGGGACTGAAAACACACACAGAGACAGACAGACAAGTCTCTCACCAGCTGTTTACTCTTATCGTTTTGTTTGTGAAAAGTTTGTGTACTGCAAGTGTGTTGAGGTAGCACACATTGCTTGCTAAGAGCCCAAACAGTCTCACATACAAATTGCAAGGCCTGGTTTCCCGGACACAGATTAAGCCTTGTCTAGTACTAAAAAGCATGCTCAACAGAAATCTCAATTGAAATGGCTCTTTAGTCCAGGACTAGGCTTAATCTGTGTCCGGGAAACCGGCCCTAACCAGGTATGTCACAAAGCAGGATTAATCAATGACATAAGTAAGAATATGCCAGCGTCCCAAATGACACGCTATTCCCTAGTGCACTACTTTTATCCAGAGCTCTAATGGCCCTAGTCAAAGGTAGTGCACTTCATAGGGATTAGGGTGCCATTTAGGATTGAACCTAAAACACACCTTCTTGGTTCCATACAGGCTCTCTAGCAGCTTGTCCTGGGCGTTCTCAAAGCGCTGGTCCAGACTGGACACACCCTTCTGCACCAGGTTCCAGATCATGTAGTTGTTGAGCAGGCTGAGAGACAGGAGAGACAGGAGAGATAGAAGGGGAGAGGCGAGGAGGAAGAGGAAACAGGAGGACAAGTGGGTGACAAGAATAAGCAAACAAACAACGACAGCCAACGTCCTGTTGGTTAGGGCAATCCAATGACTGTTTTCCCGCTGGGCAAAACTGGTTGCAAGGAGGTCATTATGACATTTGTCATGACATTATGGTCAGGTCAAGTATTCACACCCCTTGACCTTCTAAAAAATGTTGTTACAAAATGGGATTAAAATTGCTTTGTCATTTTTGGTCAACAATCTACACAAAATACTCTGTCGAAGTGGAAGAAAAATTATTTGTGTAGAGTACAGTGCATTCAGAAAGTATTCAGACCCCTTGACTTTTTCCACTTTGTTACGTTACAGCCTTATTCTAAAATTGATTAAATTGTCCCCCCCCTCCCCCCCTCCCCTCCCTCCCTCATCAATCTACACACAATACCCCATAATGACAAAAACATCCCCACAGCATGATGCTGCCACCACCATGCTTCAGCGTAAAGATGGTGCCAGGTTTCCTCCAGACTTGACTCTTGGCATTCAGGCCAAAGAGTTCAATCTTGGTTTCATCAGACCAGAGAATCTTGTTTCTCATGGTTTGAGTCCTTTAGGTGCCTTTTGGGAAACTCCAAGAGGGCTGTCATGTGCCTTTTACTGAGGAGTGGCTTCCACCTGGCCACTCTACCATAAAGGCCTGATTGGTGGAGCGCTGCAGAGATTGTTGTCCTTCTGGAAGGTTCTCCCATTTCCACAGAGGAACTCTGGAGCTCTGTCAGAGTGACCATCTGGTTATTGGTCACCTCCCTGACCAAGGCCCTTCTCCCCCGATTGCTCAGTTTGGCTGGGCGGCCAGCTCTAGGAAGAGTCTTGGTGGTTCCAAACTTCTTCCATTTAAGAATGATGGAGGACACTGTGTTCTTGGGGACCTTCAATGCTGCATTTTTTGGTACCCTTCCCCAGATCTGTGCTTCGACACAATTCTGTCTCTGAGCTCTACGGACAATTCCTTCGATCTCATGACTTCGTTTTTGCTTTGACATGCACTGTCAACAGGGTCTGAATACTTATGTAAATAAGGTATTTTTGTTTTTAATACATTAGGAAAAATGTCTAAAAACCTGTTTTTGCTTTGTCTTTATGGGGTATTGTGTGTAGATGTATAAGAATTTTAGAATAAGGCTATAACATAACAAAATATGGAAAAAGGGAAGGGGTCTGAATACTTTCCGAATGCACTGTACAGTTGAGCAGAGGCATTTTTTTTTATTTTCACACATAGGGATTTTTTTTCTGGCATGGTCAGGAAAATATGTGCCTTTTATAAACACAATTCAAGCAATTCTACCTCATTAACATGATAGAAGACATTATAATCTTTTTTAATACCACACAAATGACTGGCTACTCTGACAGTGACAAACAGAGCAATAAAAACGACCTGGTCTTGCATGCAAACAATAGCACAGGCCAATGGAGACACAGATTGCACAATATGAGGAACACACACACACACACACTAAATGGCTCGTCGAACATCTCATTCCAAGATTATGGGCATTAATATGCTGTTGGTCCTCCCTTTGCTGCTATAACAGCCTGCACTCTTCTGGGAAGGATTTCCACTAGATGCTGGAACATTGCAGCGGGGACTTGCTTACATTCAGCCACAAAAGCATTAGTGAGGTCGGGCACTGTTGTTGGATGATTAGGCCTGGCTCGCAGTCAGCGTTCCAATTCATCCAAAAGATGTTCGATAGGGTTGAGGTCAGGGCTCTGTGCAGGCCAGTCAAGTTCTTCCACACAGATCTCGACAAACCCTTTCTGTATTTCCATTTGACGAACTGACTTGTTGGAAAGGTGGCATCCTATGACAGTGCCGCGTTGAAAGTCGGGTGTGGCTGAAATAGCCGAATCCACATACTTTTGAAAGATGTTATTTATGTCTGTTCAGACAAGAGTAATATAATTTTTTTTTAAATAATGATATGTTTTTGATGAAATTATTTTTACTTATCAGGGGGTGCTGCAGCACCTCCAGCATCCCTACTTCCTGCAGCTATGGAGGAGCCTGGAGTACTTCATGACCACGTGACCCGTTACGGCGCCTTTGGCTGTAGGGGGATAAGAAAGACCAGGTGGGGTTCCGTCCAGGTCCTTACCTGCGATCGGTCTTGTTGATCAGGTCAGACACCTGCTGCGGGAACTCCTTGGCATAGAGCACCACGGGCTCCGTGTCGTTCAGGTCCAGAGGGGACAGGACCGATGACAGGTAGTCCAGCCAGTCCACCGCCGGAGCCAGCAGCTGAGGGCGAGAGAGGTTAAAGGTCAGAGGTCACCCTTGTGAAAAGGACAGTTTTCAGACATTTTCAGAATCCATGTCAAAAGGAGTCTGTGTCCCACATATCTTCATGATTTCACACACAAAATTGTGTCTATCGACCCAATTAATGAGGCATATTGTTGGATCCGCACAACACATTGCATTAGACACATAGAATTAGGAATTAGAATACGAGAATGGACATTAACCTTATGGTATAAAGGTCAGCCATTTTGGTAAGGCAGTTGGTCAACCATGGTTTGCCAGTGCTGTGATAGGATATTGTTTAAAACAATGAATTTGAAGATTATCTGCACTGTATGTTTGTTAGCTAGCAAGCCAGCCAGTTTTAGATACATTATTCCATTAATTTATCTAATTAACTACCAATATGCCAATATTCCAGTCAAACAATGCAGTCAATCTATACATTTATGGCCTGTTTACATTTATTTTAGAGGCTATTTATACCGAAAATTGTATACATGCATAAACTATACGACAATATTTTAGGTTGACATTAATTCTATTAAACATTTATATATCACATGCCTAACTTTAATTTTCCTGCATAAGTAAAAGCAGGAAATGCATCAGCTACACTAAAAAGTAAAAGGTTACTGGAGGATCCTTTAGGGGTTCTTCAAATTGAAACTGTGGGGGGACCCCTATAAGTTATTTGAAGAACCCTTTAAAAGGGTTCTTCAAAGAAACCCTTTTAATGTATTCTCAAAGAACCTTTTGAAGAACATTTTGGGGTTAATTTTTGAACTACCCCCCCCCCTTCCCTATTATTATTAGTAATATGCTTAACAATAACACAATATTTTAGTTCTCAGTGTTTATTATGATTTTAGTGGCAAAGCAGAATAAAAAAATCCAAATATGAGGTAAACTCCCAGCAGAGCCCCAAGTCCAATGTGTATTTCCTCTGGCGTGTTGATGTTAATGTATTGATGTTCTCCATATCCATAATGATTTTGCAGTGCATGGTGATCGAACAGGTTTCCTGTTATATTCATCAGAGGTCTAGGGAGGGTGAAGTCTGTGAATCCAAAAAATAGTAATTATACAGATAATTTACAAAACATGCATACGACAGTATTCAAACCTTGGTTTTTGTGGTGAATGTTAATGGAAAAAAAGTTTGATAATGGTTTTCATACAGATACCTTGTCCATAATGTAGAGGCCTACACATTAACATGCCAGAGGATATATCCATTGGACTTGGGGCTCTGCTGGGAGTTGACCTCATTTTGGATTTTTTTATTCTGCTTTGCCACTAAAATCATAATAAACACTGAGAACTAAAATAGTGTTATTGTTGTTATGCATATTATTATAAAAATTAATAATAATAATAATAATAATAATAATAATAATAATAATAATAATAATAATAATAATAATAGGGGAGGGGGGTAGTTCAAAAATGTACTCCAAAAGGTTATTTGAGGATCCATTAAAAGGGGTTCTTTGAAGAACCCCTTTTAAATGGTTCTTCAAATAACTTATATGGGTTCCCCCACAGTTTTTGGTATTTGGTATTTTATTAGGATCCCCATTAGCTGTTGCAAAAGCAGCGGCTACTCTTCCTGGGGTCCACACAAAACACGAAACTTGACATAATACAGAACATTAGTAGACAAGCACAGCTCAAGGACAGAACTTTCAATTTGAAGAACCCCTAAAGGATACTCCAGGAACCTTTTGTTTTCAGAGTGTAGATTTAAATAATCAGTTTGCCCCATTGAATACTACGCTCTGTACGAATAAGAAGGTAATGAAATCAATCGATACTCAAATGGTCTCTTAAATGTTTTTATTATTATTATCTGAAATGTTTAAGTGTTTTTCCTGGTGGTTAAGGCGGGGGACAGGAAAGCAACAATTTAAGAATTACCCTAATAATAATAATAAATATTTCTACAAATAATAAAAAATAAAAAGGTTCCAAACCTGTTCTATTCATTCTAGTTATATGTGTTGCTGCTGCATTGCAGAGGGCAGTGCCAAGACAACTGAAGACTTGTTTGCTATAACAACTTGCTTGTTTCAGAAAGGAGCAACAAAGTTTCATCACGTAGTTAACGGTCCATGTTATGGCAGAAACGGACTCAACTGCATGGACGCCCGGCCGTTCCGTCTTCAGTCAGTATATTTTTAAAAAATAATGGTTATGATGGTTATTTTATTTTAATGACGGTCTTCATCCATAACCATTGGTTACACGGGTAAGGAAACATATTTGATTTTGTAATTTGGGTGAACTATCCCTTTAACATTGAGTCGGGGGAATCTTCAAACTTTTTTCACCTAATAGCAGGAACAGCACCATCTAGTGGTCAGAATCTGGTAATAGCAGGATGGGACATAAACCTAACAACTTCAATTACAAATTCCCATGTGGAAAAAATAATCACCAAATTCACTGGGAATGCATTACATAGGATGAAGAAACAATACTCCGAGCCGCAGCTCCATACTACTTGTCAGACACAGAACTGATACTACTGTATATACTCGTTGTTGGGATGGGATTGGTGTGGGGTATGAGAGGTCCGTGGGTGGTTTTTGGCCATTCCTTTGGATTCCTCATGTTTGGTCCAAATCGGATGTTAGGTACTATATTTATTGAATATTATATGAATCCTATATATTAAAATGGATGCAATCAGTTAGCTTAATTTCTCAGAGATCAAATGATACTGAACACAAATATAAATGCAACATGTAAAGTGTTGGTCCCATGTTCCATGAGCTGAAATAAAAGATCCCAGAAATTTCCCATATGAACAAAAAGCTTAATTTCTCTCAAATTTGGCGACAAATACATCCCTGTTAATGAGCATTTCTCCTTTGCCAAGATAATCCATCCACCTGACAGGTGTGGCATATCAAGAAGCTGATTAAAACAGCATGATCATTACACAGATGCACCTTGTGCTGGGGGAGAATAAAAGGCCACTCTAAAATGTGCAGTTTTGTCACACAACACAATGCCACAGATGTCTCAAGTTGAGGCAGCGTGCAATTGGCATGCTGACAGCAAGAATGTCCACCAGAGCTGTTGCCAGAGAATTTAATGTTCATTTCTCTACCATAAGCCGCCTCTAACGTCATTTTAGAGAATTTGCTAGTATGTCCAAATGGCCTCACAACCGCAAACCATGTGTAACCACGTAAGTCCAGGACCTCCACATCCGGCTTCTTCACCTGCGGGATCGTCTGAGACCAACCACCCGGACAGCTGATGAAACTGTGGGTTTGCACAACCAAATAATTTCTGCACAAACTGTCTCAGGGAAGCTCATCTGCGTGCTCGTCGTCTTGACCTGATTGTAGTTTGGCGTTGTAACCGACTTCAGTGGGCGAATGCTCACCTTCAATGGCCACTGGCACACTGGAGAAGTGTGCTCTTCACGGATGAATCCCAGTTTTAACTGTACCGGGCAGATGGCAGTCGTGGTTTGCGGATGTCAACGTTGTGAGCAGAGTGCCCCATGGTGGGGGTGGGGTTATGGTATGGGTAGGCATAAGCTACGGACAACGAATACAATTGCATTTTATCGATGACAATTTGAATGCACAGATACCGTGACGAGATCCTGAGGCCCATTGTCATGCCATTCATCACCTCATGTTTCAGCATGATAACGCACAGCCCCATGTTGCAAGGATCTGTACACAATCCCTGGAAGCTGAAAATGTCACAGTTCTTCCATGGCCTGCATACTCACCAGACATGTCACTCATTAGCATGTTTGGAATGCTCTGGATCGACAGCGTGTTCCAGTTCCTGCCAATATCCAGCAACTTCACACAGCCATTGAAGAGGAGTGGGACAACATTCCACAGGCCACAATCAACAGCCTAATCAACTCTATGCGAAGGAGATGTATGAGGCATGCGCTGCATGAGGCAAATGGTGGTCACACCAGATACTGACTTGTGTTCTGATCCACGCCCCTACCTTTTTAAAAATGTATCTGTGACCAACAGATGCATGTGAAATGCATAAGATTAGGGCCAAATTAATTGATTTCAATTGACTGATTTCCTTATATGAACTGTAACTGAGTAAAATCTTTGAAATTGTTGCTTGTTGCGTTTATACTTTTGTTCAGTGTATATTTCAACAAAGTAATTTTGCAGAAGTGCTAATCTTATCCGTTTCTAACAACAGAAATTATTTCAGAACATTCTGAGATGGTGGGTGTCCAAATCCTCTTTCTTGTTTTTTTTAGGTGTAACAACCCATAAAAATGTCAGTGGTATACACAATCTACCCATTACCACCCATTTCAATTATTCAAACCATCCTACAAATGCTGACTTTCAATTGCTTCAACACCATATCAACGGCCTGTCCATTTGTTGACAGAAGATCCTACTTTTCCTCCTACCCTTCACCATCTCTGTGCAGTTCTGCTGCGGCTGTGGAGATAGAAAGGCCCAGCAACAGCTCTTGGCAAGACCAGGAGAGCGTTCATAAACAAAGAAGAGGACTGCAGGAAAGGCAGAGGAGAATAGTCCTCAGAGGAGGAATAAAACACAGACAAAGGTGTGAAGAGGCTCAGGGTGAGTTGGTGGGGGATGGGCTGTGTGGAAAACCCATGCATGTTTTGACACTGTAATGGAGACAGGAGGAAAAGTGAGAACAGACTAATTGATTAAGAGTAAACCCAGAGGTTTTCCAGCCTGATCTGATGACATGTGGTTATGATCCACTCAAAAGCCACCTCACATAAAATCCACCTCACTTTATGTACCTCCTCTCTCTCCCACTCTCTTTAACCCCCACCCGACAGATGCACACACACCTGCAGCTCGGTGATGGTGATCTTGTGGTAGACCTTCTTCTTGTCGCAGCGTTTGTCCTGCGATACGGTGATGTTGGCGAGCGCCGTCTCAAAGTCCAGGATCTGCTGCATCTGGCTCTGTGTGGAGTTCTTATCCCCTCCCAACAGCAGGCCCAGCTGCACCATGTAGTCCAGATACGCCTTAAAATGCGTGGGAGGGGATATAATCGACGTTTTTCTCATAATAGTAGAAACAAGTGTCATTAATCACCCACAGACTGGTTCATAATAATGGACTATTCCACCCTGACAAGAGTTTGTGTGCATCGTTTCACGCGATATGATTGCAAATGTGATCAATCTAATATATGTTAATTTGTTACAGTACCTCATTTTGACAGCCATGGGTAGGTACAGTGAGGGAAAAAAGTATTTGATCCCCTGCTGATTTTGTACGTTTGCCCACTGACAAAGACATTATCAGTCTATAATTTTAATGGTAGGTTTATTTGAACAGTGAGAGACAGAATAACAACAACACAATCCAGAAAAACGCATGTCAAAAATGTTATAAATTGATTTGCATTTTAAATGAGGGAAATAAGTATTTGACCCCCTCTCAATCAGAAAGGTTTCTGGCTCCCAGGTGTCTTTTATACAGGTAACGAGCTGAGATTAGGAGCACACTCTTAAAGGGTGTGCTCCTAATCTCAGCTTGTTACCTGTATAAAAGAAACCTGTCCACAGAAGCAATCAATCAATCAGATTCCAAACTCTCCACCATGGCCAAGACCAAAGAGTCTCCAAGGATGTCAGGGACAAGATTGTAGACCTACACAAGGCTGGAATGGGCTACAAGACCCCACCCTTACTGGCCCCCACCCACCCCTCTAGCCACCTGAACTTTACTCACCTTTTCATTGGCTGTGTTGTGGTCATAGTCCTGCGGGGGGAGGAACAACCCTGATTGGTCCACCTGGCCGAAACACATCAATAGGTGAGCAAACACACTAATCATAAGGGAGAAGGAATTGCAGTGTGCAGAGTCCATTCACTTTCATATTCGGCACCTGCAAAAGCCATTGGATATTTATTCTCAAACAAATGAATACCGAACTCAGGAAAGAACCACAGGGGAACCATACCACCTTATTTAAAAAATACTCCTGCACATACCTCTGAACTGCTGATTTGGTTGACGTTATGGTCAATATATGGTTTTGTTCTTACATAAGGAACTGGCTCATGTAAAGTGTCACCAGACTGTTATTCCCAGCACCACAAAGTGACACGGTGTGTTGTGCAAGCGTGCGTGCGTCTGTCTGTCTCTGTGCACTATTGCGTAGGCATACAACAAAATGTGAAAAAAGTCAAGGGGTGTGAATACTTTCTGAAGGCACTGTATTATTTCATTCCAAGTCATCATCTCATCTCTATAGAGCTGCTGCCTATGCTGTCTGACAAATTCACTATTTTAGTAGATCTTCAAAGCAAATAAGGCATACTTTTATGAATGCTGAATGCCAACTATCAATCACTTACAGTGCCTTCAGAAAGTATTCATACCCCTTGATTTATTCCACAATTTGTGTTACAAAGTGGGATTACAATTGATTTAATTGTCTTTTTTGTCAACGATCTACATAAAACACTCTGTCGAAGTGAAAGAAAAATTAGAACGTATGAAAAATAAAACACGAATATATCTTGATTAGATAAGTATTCAACCCCCCCGAGTCAATACTTTGTAGAAGCACCATTGGCAGCGATTACAGCTGTGAGTCTTTCTGGGTAAGTCTCTAAGATCTTTCCACACCTGGATTGTGCAACATTTGCCCATTATTATTTTCAAAATTCTTCAAGCTCGGTCAAAAGTTGTTGTTGATCATTGGTAGACAAACATTTAAGTCTTGCAATAGATTTTCAAGTAGATTTACGTCAAAACTGTAACTCGGCCACTCAGGAACATTCAATGTCTTCTTGGTAAGCAACTCCAGTGTAGAGTTGGCCTTGTGTTTTAGCTTGTCCTGCTGAAAGGTGAATTCATCTCCCAGTGTCTAGTGGAAAGCAGACTGAACACAGGTTTTCCTCTAGGATTTTGCCTGTGCTTAGCTCCATTCCGTTTCTTTTTCATCCTGAAAACCTCCCCAGTCCTTAACGATTACAAGCAAATCCATAACATGATGTAGCCACCACTACGCTTGAAAATATGGAGAGTGGTATTCAGTAATGTCTTGTATTGGATTTGCCCCAAACATAACACTTTGTATTCAAGACAAAAAGTGAATTGCCTTGCCAAATGTTTTGAAGCATTATTTTAGTGCGGAAACAGGATGCATGTTTTGGAATATTTTTATTATGTACAGGCTTCCTTCTTTTCACTCTGTCAATTAGGTTAGTATTGTGGAGTAACTACAATGTTGTTGACCCATCTTCAGTTTTCTCCTATCACAACCATTAAACTCTATAACTGTTCTATAAAATCACCATTGGCCAAATCCCTGAGCGGTTTCCTTCCTCTCCGGCAACTGTGTTAGGAAGCACACCTGTATCTTTGTAGTGACTGAGTGTATTGATACACAATCCAAAGCCTAATTAATAACTTCACCATGCTCAAATGGATATTCAATGTCTGCTTTTTAAATGTTGTTACCCATCTACCAATAGGTGCCCTTCTTTGTGAGGCATTGGAAAACCTCCCTGGTCTTTGTGGTTGAATCTGTGATTTAAATTCACTGCTCAACCGAGGGACGTTACAGATTATTATTTGAGATGAGTCCATGCAACTTATGTGACTTGTTAAGCAAATGTTAGTTAAGAAAACGTATTTAGGCTTGCCATAACAAAGGGGTTAATACTTATTGACTCAAGATAGTTCAGCTTTTTAATTTTTTATTGTGTGTAGGCCAGTGACAAAAATAAATCTACATTTAATCCATTTTATATTCAGGCTGTAACAACAAAATGTGGAAAAAGTCAACGAGTGTGAATCCTTTCTGAAGGCACTGTAGCTCATGGATTTTCAGGTAGAGAGACCTCGCAAAGCAACTGCTCTTTATCCCTCTCAATCGTACATTCTCTCTTCTCTCCGTCTCCGGACAATTAGGTGCGCAATGGATTATGGTCATTGTAGTTAATTACCACATTTCCTGCACTAAACTATGTAGAATATTGGGTGTTGGAAACTACAACTTCCTACTACATCGCAGAGTTCGGGCTTGACCTGATTTATCTGTAGAGAAACTAGTGAGAAAATGCGCATTTAGCTCACAGAAAAAAGGAACAAAATGGAATTCAAATTATTTAACAGATGTTGGCCAATTAGTTGTTTAAAAAATGAAAAATAACCAAAATGTTGGTTAATCGCTCAGCACTAGCGTTGGGCCACCACGAGCCGCCAGAACAGCTTCAATGTGCCTTTGCATAGATTCTATAGGTGTCTGGAACTCTATTGGAGGGATGCAACACCATTCTTCCAAGAGAAATTCCATAATTTTGTGTTTTGTTGATGGTGGTGGAGAACGCTGTCTCAGGCACCGCTCAGGAATCTCCCATAAGTGTTCAATTGGGTTGAGATCTGGTGACACACACACCCTTTAAACCCCCTATGCTCCTTTGAGACCCCTTTTTCAAAGTCACTGAGATCTCTTCTTCTAACCATGGTAGCCATAATAATGAGCAACTGGGCATTTTTATACATGACCCTAAACATGATAGGATGTTTAAATTGCTTAATTAACTAAGGAACCACACCTGTGTGGAAGTACCTGCTTTCAAAATACTTTGCATCCCTCATTTACTCAAGTGTTTCCTTTATTTTGGCAGTTACCTGTATATTGGCACACTTCACTTCTTGTTACAGACCAAGGGTAACAAAGTCAACCTTGAAGTTTGCCAAGTTGACCTGTTAAACAAATGCGATTGGATGGTGGCTCTACTGTTTAAGATCTCCGATAGGTTGATTAGTTATTTTGTTATCGGACATACAAATGACTCGTGGTAGCCAGGCGGCTAATTGTGCCAGGTTTGCCTATGAGAAAAGCTAGTAGCTAGCCACTTTAGACCAAAGGTCTAAACCTTCGGTTTAAGCACAAGTTTTAAGTATGGACCCACACTGTATAGCCTTCAAAACATGTGCCATACCCCGCGGGCCCGGAGAGAAAATCAAGTACACCTACTGGTGGTCATTTGGATAGCTCAGAAAACCGTGTCTGCAGCTTCCTCAAGCGTACAGCAAAGCTGATACTGTGAGATTTCTAAACTTTTAAAACCATGACTAGAGAGATAATATCAACGAATACAGCAAAGAGCAGCTGTTTTTATGAGTGAGTAAATGTTTTCGTTTTTATTCAGCTCTGTCAACACTTAATTCAACACTTTTGTAAGCCATACAATGCGCTTCTCCCTACTTTCACTCGCGCTTCAACAAGCACTGCAGCTGCAATGAATGGGTAGCAAAGTGTATCGAAAGGCTTGCATTGTTATTGTTAGTGGCTTGTGCCTATTTTAATATGAAGGAATAATTCACTTTCTTTGGTCATAGGAGTAAAAACATGAATTTGTGCATGTGGCAGAAATAATGCGGTGGGACTTGAGTTTCACGATCAGCTGGAAGACGTTGTCCCTTTTCAGTCACTGTCAGTCTCAGCGGAGGGAGGGAGAGAGGAGGGATGGTGAGAGGCGGACCCTCTGCTGCTCTCTCCCTCCCTCTGCTGAAACTGACCATCAGATGCAGGCACCATCAGTCCAGTAAAATATAACAACTGATCTATTACCAGCGTGATCACAAACCTTAAGTTTTGAAATATAATTTTAAAATGGTCTGAGAAGAACAACATTGACAGGGCAATTCAAGCATAGCCAGTGATAATGTATTGGGCCTATAGCCTACTGCACAAACCTCATTGCTACAGAACTATTTTTGATAGGTTATTGTTGCATAGGCTTACGTTTTTTAGGTCATGTTTAAAACAAATCTGAGCAGTAGATCTCGACTTGCATTTTGACTCAGAAAGTGATCTTGATTTAGTCACCGGCTTCATCAATAAGTGCATCGACGACGTTGTCCCAACAGTGACCGTGCATACATATCCCAACCAGAAGCCATGGATTACAGGCAACATCCGCACCGAGCTAAAGGCTAGAGCTGCCGCTGTCAAGGAGCGGGACACCAATCCGAAACACTTATAAGAAATCCTGCTATGCCCTCAGACGAACCATCAAACAGGCAAAGGATCAATACAGGACTAAGATTGAATCCTACTACACCGGCTCTTACGCTTGTCGGATGTGGCAGGGCTTGCAAACTATTACGGAATACAAAGGGAAACCCAGCCGCGAGCTGCCCAGTGACGCGAGCCTACCAGATGAGCTAAATGCCTTTTATGCACGCTTCGAGGCAAGCAACAATGAAACATGCATGAAAGCATCAGCTGTTCTGGACGACTGTGTGATCACTCTCTCCGTAGCCGATGTGAGCAAGACCTTTAAAAACAGGTCAACATTCACAAGGCCGTGGGGCCAGACGGATTCACGTCGGTAGCCATGAAGTGATTTGAAAGGCTGGTCATGACTCACATCAACACCATCATCCCGGAAACCCTAGACCCACTCCAATTTGCATACCACCCCAACAGATCCACAGATGACGCAATCACAATCGCACGCAACACTGCCCTTTCCCACCTGGACAAAAGGAACACCTATGTGAGAATGCTGTTCATTGACTACAGCTCAGCGTTCAACACCATAGTGCCCACAAAGCTCATCACTAAGCTAAGGACCCTGGGACTAAACACCTCCCTCTGCAACTGGATCCTGGACTTCCTGACGGGCCGCCCCCCAGGTGGTAAGGGTAGGCAACAACACATCTACCACGCTAATCCTCAACACTGGGGCCCCTCAGGGGTGCATGCTTAATCTCCTCCTGTATTCCCTGTTCACCCACGACTGCGTGGCCAAGCATGACTCCAACACCATCATTAAGTTTGCTGACGACACAACAGTGGTAGGCCTGATCACAGACAACGATGAGACAACCTATAGGGAGGAGGTCAGAGACCTGGCAGTGTGGTGGCACGACAACAACCTCTCCCTCAATGTGAGCAAGACAAAAGAGCTGATTGTGGACTACAGGAAAAGGTGGGCCGAACAGGCCCCCATTAACATCGACGGGGCTGTAGTAGAGCGGGTCGAGAGTTTCAAGTTCCTTGGTGTCCACATCATCAACAAACTATCATGGTCCAAACACACCAAGACAGTCGTGAAGAGGGCACGACAACACCTTTTCCCCCTCAGGAGACTGAAAAGACTTGGCATGGGTCCCGAGATCCTCAAAAAGTTATATAGCTGCACCATCGAGAGCATCCTGACCGGTTGCATCACCGCCTGGTATGGCAACTGCTTGGCATCTGACCGTAAGGCGCTACAGAGGGTAGTGTGTACGGCCCAGTACATCACTGGGGCCAAGCTTCCTGCCATCCAGGACCTATATACTAGGCGGTGTCAGAGGAAGGCCCAAAAAATTGTCCAAGACTCCAGTCACCCAAGTTATAGACTGTTCTCTCTGCTACCGCACAGCAAGCAGTACCGGAGCGCCAAGTCTACGTCCAAAAGGCTCCTTAACAGCTTCTACCCCTAAGCCATAAGACTGCTGAACAATTAATCAAATGGCCACCTGGAATATTTACATTGACACCCCCCCACCCCCTTGTTTTTACAGTGTTGCTACTCACTGTTTATTATCTATGCGTAGTCACTTTACCCCAACCTACATGTACAAATTACCTCGACTATCCTGTACCCCCGCACATTGACTCGGTACCGGTACCCACTGTATATAGCCTTGTTATTGTTATTTTATTGTGTTACTTTTTCTTTTCTTTTTTACTTTAGTTTATTTAGTTAATAATTTCTTAACTATTTATTGAACTGCATTGTTGGTTAAGGGCTTGTAAGTAAGCATTTCACAGTAAGGTCTACACCTGTTGTATTCGGCGCATGTGACAAATAAAATTTGATTTGATTTTAAAAGGTTGGTGACCACTGCAATAAAGGAATGAATGACTGATCTTTTGCATGTTGTCACTCACAAACTTTATGTTCTTAAAGGTATAGACTCAGCGATATGACGTAGATGCAGAAAGTAAACAGCCTATTGGGTCAATTTCCGCAACAACTAAGAGCATTGAAGCGCGAGTCTCAACTTCTCCGCTGTTTTGGTCCTGTGACTACCACACTGTAACAGTGTGAAGCAAACCCGTGTTGTTGTATTACTTGAGGCACAGAGGAATTCGCTTTTTGTATTTTACTGGACTGATGGTGCCTGCATCTGATGGTCAATTTCAGCAGAGGGCGGGAGAGAGCAGCAGAGGGTCCGCCTCTCACCATCCCTCCGCTGAGACTAGGGCTGTGGGGGTGTCATACCAAAAATTCAGCCAGTGATTGTCAAGCAAATAACTGCCGGTCTCACAGTAATTGACCATTAATGAACAAACACATTTAGCATCTCCTGGCTTCCACGCATAGCCTACAAGCCACTGATGCAGACCTTTGGAACACCTCCATTTTAAAGTCTCATAAAATCATGTAATATAGCCTACACATAACAATACATTTTAGACAGGTCTAAAGAAACATGATATGAAGAAAATGTAGTCTATTTGAGAAGAACAGAATAGCATACTTTGAGTTGTCCTTATGTTAGGTCCTGATCTGGCTATGCCAAATGGCTGTGGGCTACACTAGTTCATTTAGCAGACAAGATTTGCTTAGAATTCGTGGCATTATTTTATATTATTTTATAGTATGAAGAATACAATTGAACATAGCTGAAAAAAATAGAAAGGATATTTTCTCCGAATGAGTCGAGGGAGTGCGCACATGCGGCTATTCTGTGTTGAGCGGTTAACAAAGAAACAGGTACTCCTATATGCTTAATTTAGAGTTATTAATGTAACTTTAGTTGTGATTCAAACATTGGGCTATATGTTTTGATTTTTAATACATTCTAAGGCTGCATGATCCGACTAATGATGATTTGAAGAAAGTCGCATGAAAGGCATGAGCTCTGCTTTATTTTTACGCAGGCTGTACACACTTCATCAGTCTCTCATTCACAATTTGACAAGCACTTGATAATGCCTTGAATTTCCTGGCGGCATCCCCTTTGTGTGGCTGTAATGCCCCCTAAGCAAATCCATGCCTTTTGCGGCCAGTGGCCATTGTGCCCTTGGGCTGAATGTAATAATTCCCTTCTCCTGGCTGGGTGTTCCGAAGCACCTCTCACTCACATGGCTCTCCATCACGTGATAGGGTCTTTCTCACAGGCTACAAGTGAAGACCAAAAATATCGGGGACGCAACTGCGCACGTCCTTATCCAATTTCGAGGTGCATATTGAAGATATTGGAAGAACTGTCCACATTTACTTTTCGTCAGCCAACAAGAGGAGTAGGCCTAACAAACAGCAAAAGCACTAGCGTATGTCAATCTACTATCCCCCATGGTACAAAAGTTGATCTATTCTATTCTGTGTGAGAAATAAATATTCCAAACTTAGTCTGGGACAGTTGTGGGATGCGATAGATCCCAAATTAATACAACCACTAGCATCAAAAACCTTTTTTAAGTAATGAGGCTGACGCAACAGATCAGAACGTTTAGCTGAAAATGTTGATAAACTATTAGGCTATTTCTTCACATTATAAGTGCAGCAATGCGCACACGACAGTAGGCTAAGCGCAATGTTCCATTAGCAGGAAAACACACAAATGCGATTATGCATGTAATGCTTTTATTATAAAGGTGCATTTTTATGGTGAAAATTATCTTCCCCAAACTTGAAACTCACACGCTGCGTATGTATGCCAGTTAGGCTCTACACCCGTTGTAAAGTGGATTAATGTGCTTCATTTTAAGAAGGTATTTGGCCACTTTAGTTGTAATACAAACCTTATCAAAACATATAGGCCTATGGGCTAGGCTACATGAGGTGTGCGACTATGATTTGAAAAAAAGGCATGTTTCTTGCCTTAAGCTGGGCATCATTCATAAGTGATAGGCTAGTATTGTCACCCATCAGACTATTCTTGATTTAATCTTTACATATACTAAATTATATATGTTTGAAATTCGTTTTGATTTAGAATGGATCATTATCATGCACCTGTCTCTAAACAGGGGCAGGGGAAAAATATACATGTCATCTATGCACTTAAATAGCAAATGGAGGACGCTATTCACATGGTTAATTTTCATGCCAGCCAGGTAGGCTATACTCCTGTTGTAAAGAGAAGCAATGTGCTTAATATTAGGAAAGTTGAGAAATAAATATAGTAGGCCTAGCCTATAGAAAGCTGATGGGATCCTCTTTTTAATAGAGGCCATCACTCTTTTTTCTCACGTAATTGCATAGCCGATAGAAATGTTGCGCAACATGAGCTCTCGTGAAGGGTTTGATTCGATTTTCGATGACGTTTGCATTGATGTCAGAGTGATTAAAGGGACAATAGAGTGCTGAGTACCTGGCAGTTAGCAAGTTTGGTAGGCTACTAATGACCATCATTAGCATCAGAGCTTGGAGAAGCCTAATTGCCTTGACTAAACGGTCACCTGGAATTTGACTGCCATCATGACTCGTGACTGCCGGTGTGTCGGTAATACGGTTACCTTAACAGCCCTGCGTCTGTGTGCATGCATGCCTGTGTGTTTGTGTATGTGTGCTAGCACATTTATTTTCATTTTAAATAGACCCAAAACCAGAGCAGCTGACCTGGATGACGTTGCTATTGGAGTTCTTGGGGTCCACACTGACTCTGACTGTGAAAAAGGGCTGGGCGCGGTAGGGGCCCGACACAGTCTTCAGCACCTCCATGAAGTTGTCCTTCTCCCAGGGCCCAGTGATGCTCCAGCCCCCTGTCTGAATACACACACACACCAAACAGAGGGACGACAAGTTCAGAGGCACAGATAAATGAATTATTATTTTGGATGGTATAAGATGAAGTTGCCCCTAGACGCTGATCTTTGGTCAGTTTTACATTTTCCCCCACTAAGGTGAGGGGAACTGATTCCTAGATCTGTACCAGTGGAGGCTGGTGGGAGGAGACATAGGAGGACGGGCTCATTGTAATGGCTGGAATAGAATAAATGGAACGGTATCAAATACAAACGTATGGGAACTATATGTTTGACTCCATTCGATTTATCCCATTTCAGCTATTTCAAATGAGCCCGTCCTCCTATATCTCCTCCCACCATCTTTCACCTGGATTTACCTGGTCAGTCTGTCATGGAAAGAGCAGGAGTTCCTAATGTTTTGTACATTCAGTGCAGGTGGTTGGCATGGTTCACAGGTAGAATATTGTAATGTACCAAGTTGACAGCTCATCTTGCCTCAGCGAGGACACTGGGCTGTGCATACTCATAGTCTGAGAAGCTATCTCAGTGGCGTGATTACAGCACAGTGTAGATTATTTTCATTTACCAATATGGGAGGTTCATCTTGCCTCAGCGAAGACACCAGGCGGCGAGTAATATGAAAAATAACCCTACTCATCATTCTGAGAAGCATCTTAGCAGAGTGCAATTATGGCAGTGTTGTTTGTGTAGAATATTTCCATTTGCCAAGATGGCAGGTTCACCAGGCAGTGAGTAACATGGGAAATAAGCCTACTGCCACATTCTGTGAAGCTATTTCAGTAAGGTGTGCCTGCTATAGACTACACATAGTTTAATCTACATGTTACACAAACAGTGTTTCTCATAGCCGCCGCGGGAAGTAGTTTGGGGGTGGGAGCTGGGTGTTTTTATGGTGCAAATATGGGGTTTCTCAAAATGCTTCCTACCGTGCTCCGAGCACGCAAATTGGAGCACGGGACGGACGGAGTATGAGTCCAAATCAAAGTATGCGAAACGGAGCACGGAGGGCACTTCTCGAATGCGTACTCTGTTAGTACATATTGTGAAGCATGAGTCGATGCAAGCTTCCACTGAAAGTATGCACAGAAATATGACTCAACCACGTAAAAAATTAAGCAACATTTCTTGAAATCAATGACAGGCATTATTTGAGCTGAAGCGAGAGAAAATACACTCCGACTTCGGAATGAAATGTTGCCTATTCACATCTCATATGTTGCCCGACTACAATATTTTGTTGACACGTTAATAAATACATGCTGTGTTAAATTTTGGCATGTGTACCTGCCTACAATACCCACTGTGGTGGGCGTAAATCGCTAGCTCATAGTAAGTCAATAGGGCTAACTGGCTAGCTAGCCAGATAGCCACGAAGAATTGACATCTACTAGCTAGCTACCGATGGAAAATGTACATCTACCTTGCATAACATTAGTTTTAAGTTATTTTTGTCTGTTTATTTAGCTGGCTAGCTAGATTATTACGATTCATATATACCTAGCTGATAATTATGAAGTAAAACGTTTGCTTTGTGTATATCTTGTTTCAGTCTGGAAGAAGGTTCAGTGAATGGGGAGGTGCAGCATGAGGCACAGTGGTCTAAGGCTCTGCATCGCAGTTCTAGCTGTGCCACTAGAGATCCTGGTTCGAATCCAGGCTCTGTCGTAGCCGGCCGCGACCGGGAGACCCATGGGGCGGCGCACAATTGGCCCAGCGTCGTCCAGGGTAGGGGAGGGAATGGCCGGCAGGGATGTAGCTCAGTTGGTAGAGCATGGCGTTTGCAATGCCAGGGTTGTGGGTTCGTTTCCCACGGGGGGCCAGTATGAAAAAATTAAAAATAAATGTATGCACTCACTAACTGTAAGTCGCTCTGGATAAGAGCGTCTGCTAAATGACTAAAATGTAAATGTAATACAGTAGGGGAGTGAGAGTGCTTCTCAAATGTAATGTTTTATGTGTTCTCCACACTCTCGTCCTCACAAGAACGTACTCAAGAGAACGTCCTCAGAGAATACACTAGGAGCATGAGAGTGTGGAGCACGATAGTATGCATATTGAGAAACACCCACAGTGTCAAACAGATGACATTGCTGAATTATCTTTAAGCTCTTAAAATGGCACTCTTCTGCATAAGGTTTATTGTCAGGCAGCGGTTGTGCGGTTTTGGGGATTGGTACAGCGTACTTGCTCACTGCCTGCAATTATTATTATTAACATGATGCATGCTCTGGCGGTGCCTTACACCAAGACACCGTACTGCATGTATTGTAATCTTTCGAATAAATGGTTAAACGAATACATGGTGTTTCCTGTCTGAACTATGCTAGCTAGCTACCATTGAACGGTTTTTCTGAACCTCATTATCTGAAGCGTAAAGGTTAGGTAGTTAGTGGCTAGCTACTGTACTTGAAATATAGCTAGCTTGCTAGCTACCTGGCTAGCCAATTGAACTGGAACGACCTAGCTGTATTTTTTTATTTTATTTAACCTTTATTTAACTAGGCAAGTCAGTTAAGAACAAATTATTATTTGCAATGGCTGTCTACCAAAAAGCCTCCTGTGGGGATGGGGGCTGGGATAAAAAAAATCTAGGACAAACCACACATCATGACAAGACACCACAACACTACATAAGGAGAGACCTAAGACAACATAGCATGGCAGCAACACATGACAACACAGCATGGTAGCAACACAACATGACAACAACATGGTAGCAACACAACATAGCAGCAGCACAAAACATGGTACTAACATTATTGGGCACAGACAACAGCACAAAGGGCAAGAAGGTAGAGACAACAATACATCACGCGAAGTAGCCACAACTGTCAGTAAGAGTGTCCATGATTGAGTCTTTGAATGAAGAGATGGAGATAAAACTGTCCAGTTTGAGTGTTTTTGCAGCTCGTACCAGTCGCTAGCTGCAGCGAACTGAATAGAGGAGCGGCCCAGGGACGTGTGTGCTTTGGGGACCTTTAACAGAATGTGACTGACAGAATGGGTGTTGTATGTGGAGGATGAGGGCTGCAGTAGGTACCTCAGATAGTGGGGAGTGAGGCCTAAGAGGGATTTATAAATAAGCATCATCTAGTGGGTCTTGCGACGGGTATTCAGAGATGACCAGTTTACAGAGGAGTATAGAGTGCAGTGATGTGTCCTATGAGGCTCATTGGTGGCAAATCTGATGGCCGAATGGTAAAGAACATCTAGCCGCTCGAAAGCACCCTTACCTGCCGATCTATACATTACGTCTCCGTAATCTAGCATGGGTAGGATGGTCATCTGAATCAGGGTTAGTTTGGCAGCAGGGGTGAAAGAGGAGCGATTACGATTGAGGAAACCAAGTCTAGATTTAACCTTAGCCTGCAGCTTTGATATGTGCTGAGAGAAGGACAGTGTACCGTCTAGCCATACTTGTATGAGGTGACTACCTCAAGCTCTAAACCCTCAGAGGTAGTAATCACACCGGTGGGGAGAGGGGCATTGTTCTTACCAAACCACATGACCTTTGTTTTGGAGGTGTTCAGAACAAGGTTAAGGGCAGAGAAAGCTTGTTGGACACTCAGAAAGCTTTGTTGTAGAGCATTTAACACAAAATCCAGGGAGGGACCAGCTGAGTATAAGACTATCATCTGCATATAAATGGATGAGAGCTTCCTACTGCCTGAGCTATGTTGTTGATGTAAATTGAGAAGAGCGTGGGGCCTAGGATCGAGCTTTGGGGTACTCCCTTGGTGACAGGCAGTGGATGAGACAGCAGATGTTCTGACTTTATACACTGCACTCTTTGAGGTAGTTAGCAAACCAGGCCAAAGACCCCTCAGAGACACCAATACTCCTTAGCCGGCCCACAAGAATGGAATGGTCTACCATATCAAAAGCTTTGGCCAAGTTAATAAAAATAGCAGCACAACATTGCTTAGAATCAAGGGCAATGGTGACATCATTTAGGACCTTTAAGGTTTCAGTGACACATCCATACCTGAGCGGAAACCAGATTACATACCAGAGAGAATATTATAGACATCAAGAAAGCCAGTTAGTTGATTATTGACAAGTTTTCCCAACACTTTTGATAAACAGGGCAAAATAGATATTGGCCTATAACAGTTAGGATCTGCTTGATCTCTCCTTTAAATAAAGGATGCACCGTGGCTGCCTTCCAAGCAATGGGAACCTCCCCAGAGAAGAAAGAGGTTAAAAAGGTCAGAGATAGGCTTGGCGATGATAGGGGCAGCAATCTTAAAGAAGAAAGGGTCTAAACCATCTGACCCAGATGGATTTTTGGGGTCAAGTTTAAGGAGCTCCTTTAGGACCTCGGACTCAGTGACCGCCTGCATGGAGAAACTTTATAGCGGGGGAAAACGAGGGAGGAGCATCGGGGCTAGTCGCATTAGAAGGGGTGGGAGATTAGGAAATGTTTGACGGGCAAGGAGGCATGGCTGAGTCAAATAGGAATCCTGACTTAATGAAGTGGTGATTAAAGAGCTCAGCCATGTGCTCCTTGTCAGTAACAACCACATCATCAACATTAAGGGACATGGGCAGCTGTGAGGAGGAGGGTTTATTCTCCAGGTCTTTAACCATTTTCCAGAACTTCTTGGGGTTAGACCCACAGAGAGAGAACTGCTCCTTAAAGTAACTAATTTTGACCTTCCAGAAAGCCTGAGTGCACTTGTTTCTCATTTGCCTGAACGAGAGCCAGTCAGCCTGAGTATGCGTATGCCGAGCTGAACCTGTTTTTAATTATAATTTTCTTTATGGGGGCGTGTTTGTTAACAATACTCCTGAAAATATCAAAAAGAAGGTCCAAGGGTCTTCGACAGAGGGGAACAAGCTGATTCTATACCAATTTACAAAGGCCAGGTCATGAAGGAAGGCTTGCTCATTAAAGTTTTTTAGCAAGCGTCTATGACAAATCAGGACAGGTCGTTTCACTGAGCAGCCATAACGAACACAGGCTGTAAAACAGTGATCCCTAAGGTCATTACAGAAAACACCAGACTGATACCGATCAGTATTATTTGTGAGGATAACATCAAGGTGAGTAGCCTTTTCTGGGTGTTTGGAGTCATACCTTGTGGGATTGGTAATAATCTGAGAGATTTAGGGAGTCCCATTGCTTTAGGACTTGTCAGGTGGTTTAAGCATGTCCCAGTTTAGGTCACATAGCAGGACAATTTCAGACTTAATGTAAGGGGCCAGTAGAGCACTTAGGGCATTTAGGGTACAAGCCGGTGCTGATGGTGGACGATAACACCCAGTCAACGGTCAACAAAGAGCTATTTGAAAGTTTAATGCTTAAAACCAGCAAATCAAATTGTTTGGGGACAGACTTGGTGAAGACAACAGAGCACTGAAGGTGTTCCTTGGTAAAGACTGCCACTCCACCACCTTTGGAAGATCTGTCTTGCCGAAAAAGGTTTTAACCAGAAAGGTTAACATCAGTGTTCAAAACACTCTTTCTTAACCACGTCTCAGTAATTACCAACACATCTGGATTGGAGCTGTGAACCCACACTTTCAATGTATCAATTTTAGGTAATAAGCTTCTAGTGTTAACGTGCAGAAAACCCAGGCTTTTACGAGAGCAGAAATCAGTGAAGCAGATATCAGAGCACAAGTCAGAATTGGGGCTAGAAACAGTAGATGGGCCAGGGTGTACATGCACATTTCCAGATATCATCAGCTGTAATGTTTACAAGTATCCCCACTATCAGGCTACTAGATGACCAATATAACAGTTGGCCCTAAAGCTTTTTGTAGGGAGCCAAGGAAAGCAACTCTTGCCTGTATCAGTGATGGACACCAGCTAGAATGTGGACCAATCATTTTATAGAACTGTAGCGAGCTACTAAAACAATAGCCCAACTTCTTGCACATTGTTTTGATGAGCCGGTTAGAGTAAGGCTATCAATTAGTCAAATCATACTCTGTACCAAATGCATTGCCTAGCAATAAACATTTTACAATGTATACATATGTAATTCTACTGGATGTTCCTTATTATTTACTTAGTATTATCAAACTTCATCCAGATATTACACTGTTGATGTGTTTTGAGTACAACATGACTAGTTAGCTTGTATTCTCCGAACAATAACACCAGTGTTCCTGTACCAGAATGTGTATACTGTAACATACAGTAGGTTATAGCCAAGAGAGGAGGAATGTGTGGCTTGTTAGAGCACAGACATGGTTATTATTTCAGCGGTACTTATGGAGGACCCCTCAAACAAATTGTAACATTGGAAATCCTCAGTAGTCAATGACCCTGAACGCAGACTATAATGAACATGTGGGTCTTTCTGTACATTGCAATTGTTTTCCATTCCATTGTTTGCTCAGCTTGTAATTGTAGTTGGTTATGTAAACATTACCAGCACAGGCATTGTATGAAAAAAACTGAACAAAACATGGACCCATTCTGTGATTCTTTTTAGAAATGTTGATTTAATCCACATCCTCCCTATGGCAATATTGCCGCTTGCTCAGCCTCTGTTTTTGGTCTGCATCACACAGCCCGGAGTCCTCATTCCTGTAAGACACATGAAACGCATACAGTGCATTCGGAAAGTATTCAGACCCCATTACTTTTTCCACATTTTGTTACGTTACAGTCTTATTTTAAAATTGATGAAATTGTTTTTTTCCCTCATCAATCTACACACAATACCCCATAATGACAAAGCAAAAACAGGCTTAGATTTATGTATTTAAAATAAAAAAACAGAAATAATACATTTACATAAGTATTCAGACCCTTTACTCAGTACTTTGTTGAAGCACCTTTGGCAGTGATTACAGCCTCGAGTCTTCTTTGGTATGACGCTACAAGGTTGGCACACCTGTATTTGACGACTTTCTCCCATTCTTCTCTGCAGATTCTCTCACGCTCTGTCAGGTTGGATGGGGAGTGTCGCTGCACAGCTAATTTCAGGTCTCTCCAGAGATGTTCGATAGGGTTCAAGTCAGAGCTCTGGCTGGGCCACTCAAGGACATTCAGAGACTTGTCCCGAAGCCACTCCTGCGTTGTCTTGGCTGTGTGCTTAGGGTCGTTGTCCTGTTGGAAGGTGAACCTTCGCCCCAATCTGAGGTTCTGAGCACTCTGGAGAAGGTTTTAATCAAGGATCTCTACTTTACTCCGTTCATCTTTCCCTCGATCCTGACTAGTCTCCCAGTCCCTGCCGCTGAAAACCATCCCCACAGCATGAGGCTGCACCACCATACTTCGCCGTAGGGATGGTGCCAGGTTTCCTCCAGATGTGACGCTTGGCATTCAGGCCAAAGAGTTCAATCTTGTTTTCACCAGACCAGAGAATCTTGTTTCTCATGGTCTTAGAGTCTTTACTTGTATTTTGGAAACTCCAAGCGGGCTGTCATGTGCCTTTTACTGAGGAGTGACTTCCGTCTGGCCACTCTACCATAAAGGCCTGATTGGTGGAGTGCTGCAGAGATGGTTGTCCTTCTGGAAGGTTCTCCCATCTCCACAGAGGAACTATGGAGCTCCGTTAGTGACCATCGGGTGCTTGGTCACCTCCCTGACCAAGGTCCTTCTCCGACGATTGCTCAGTTTGGCCGGGCGGCCAGCTCTAGAAAGAGTATTGGTGGTTCCAAAATTCTATATTTAAGAATGATGAGGCCACTGTCTTCTTGGGGACCTTCAATGCTGCGGAAATTTTTTGGTACCCTTCCCCAGATCTGTGCCTCGACACAATCCTGTCTCTGAGCGCTAAGGACAATTCCTTCGACCTCATGGCTTAGTTTTTGCTCTGACATGCACTGTCAACTGTGGGACCTTATATAGACAAGTGTGTGCCTTTCCAAATCATGTCCAATCAATTGAATTTACCACAGGTGGACTCCAATCAAGTTGTAAAAACATCTCAAGGATGATCAATGGAAACAGGATGCACCTGAGCTAAATTTCGAGGCTCATAGCAAAGGGTCTGAATACTTATGTAAATAAGGTATTTTTTTTATTTTTTTATTCTAAAAACCCGTTTTCGCTTTGTCATTATGGGGTATTGTGTGTAGATTGATGAGGAAATATTTGTATTTAATCCATTTTAGAATAAGGCTGTAACGTAACAAAATGTGGAAAAAGTCAAGGGGTCTGAATACTTCCTGAAAGCACTGTTGAATTGTCATTATGTCTGTCATGGATCCGGTCCATACATTACCATTTTGCTGTACTCAGTTTAGCCCAGAGAACTGACATCCTTTACTCTACTTCACATAGGTGAGGGAGGGATTTTAGGGGGATGGACAACATGGATGGTTGAAACTGGGATCAATTTAGGATCTTATTAGAATTTTTTGGGGCGAGAAAATGTATTTCTCCGTTTTCTGGGCTTGGGTGAGTTGTGTGTTTTACAGTGATACCTTTAAATTAAATCATCAACATGTATTGATCACATCTTTACTAATGCTGCAGAAATCTGCTTTAAAGCAGTATCCATATCCTTCGGATCTAGTGATCACAATATAGTAGCCTTATCTAGGAAAACCAACATCCTAAAGGCTGGGCCTAATATACGTTTTTTTTTTTTTTGTTGTGATTCCTATGTTGATGATGTAAATAATATTTGCTGGTGTGTGGTGTGTAATGACGAGCAACCAGACGCTGCACTTGATACATTTATGAAATTGCTTATTCCAGTTACTAATAAGAATGTATTAAGAAAATGACTGTAAAAACTGTTAAATCCCCGTGGATTGATGAGGAATTGAACAATTATATGGTTGAGAGGGATGAGGCAAAAGGAATGGCAAATAAGTCTGGCTGCACAACCGATTGGCAAACATACTGCAAATTGAGAAATCGTGTGACTAAACTGAATAAAAAGAAGAAACTGTACTATAAAACAAAGATAAATGATATAAAGAATGATAGTAGAAAGCTGTGGAGCACCTTAAATTAATTTTTGGGCAAAAAGGCAAACTCCGCTTTTTTCCCCATCGGCAAGATTAGCAAATTTAGGCATTACATGAGAGGTAAGATGGCAGACTGAACACAGCGGTGCAGATCACCTCAAGATAAAAAAGTAATATTCAATATCTGCAAGTTAGACTACATATTAGCACTTCACATAGTCGTGGGTAACAACCTTCAATCTGGATAACAACACAAAACAAATCATAAGGCTAGAGAAATGTATCAACAAATATTACGAAAACAAGCAACACCCAAACATGACAGAGAGTAAACAAGGAGAACCAATCTCCAAAAGAAAACTGGGCTCCTCGACGAACACAGACGATTTATGCTTTCACCAGCAGGAATGGTAAGGGTGGAACCGATCTGTTAAAATCGATAAATGACAAACGGGGAATACTTCAATTAGTCAGTAAAGATATAAAAAGGAGTTAAAGGCCAGCCTCGAAATGAGTGATGAAAAAGCTGTGACAATGGAGAAAGAAACAAACAAGCTAAAAGAGTCAATATGATTGAAACAGACATTAATGTACTTAAAAAGGAGAACATCTTTGAGAGAAGCCTTACTTGACATACAGACTAGATCTATGAGAGAAAATCTGGTACGTACTGGTATCCAAGAAAAAGAAGGCGAAGTTCCTGAAATGGTGGTGAAGGAATTATTTCTTACAGTGCTTCAGATCCCACGCGAAGCTGTCGACAAAATCCAACTCGAACTTCTACACCGTTTCGGACCTTGAGGACAGAGCTATGAGCGCCCAAACATTGCCAAATGTGCTTTTTTTAAAGAAAAAATAATGGTTCAAAGCCTGGGTAAAAGACTCGCTAGCATGAAAATGGGCATGAATGATCAGTTCCCAAAGGAAATTGCAGAACGGCACAAAGTTCTGTACCCAATCCTCAAGGAGAATAGATTAAAAGGGAAACGTGTAGCTCTCGTAGTCGATAAACTGTATATTGATAACCAAATGTTCCGAGACACTGACTACTCCATGGCTATTCTAAATATTACAAAGTTCCCATAGAGGAGTCGAATAATGGAACACCCAATACTAGCCATGGTAGGGATTGTAATACAAAAAATATATAGAAAAGTGATAAAATCCAACAATTGTTAAAGAAATAAACTTCAACTACACTATACCATTCTAGATAGGGAATGTTGGAAAAGAATTAGTATTAGACTTTGCATTTAAAGTATTTTATAAATTGATAAGACCGCATTAGAAGAAAGGATAATTAGCTAAATAATCCATCTCAAATATAAGGAACTGGAACACAAAAATACTCAACATGGTAGAGATAAAACACAGCAAACAGAGGACATAGAAGGCACAGTATGTGGGTATGTGCGGATGTATTGTGATGGACCGTTTTTGTGTTAAGTTAGAAGAAAAACAAAAAGAAATGGAGGAACTTATTCAAGAAAGATCAAGTGTAATATATTATAAAAATTAAGCGAACAGGATGGAATATGGGGAAATCGCACCACATTCTTTTTAAATCTTCAACATAGAAATGCTACCAAAAAGAATTTACTGAAACTTGTTACAAATGACGGAGTCACCCATGATTCACCAAACAATATTTTGACTTAAAGTACTTTAAGCATATGTTTTCATTTCAGTCTCCTCCATCTCCACTAACCGAAGCTAATTGTATGGATTTTTTTCTATGAATAATATAAAATTAACAGCTGTACAGAAAGACTCATGTGAAGGTCAAATTACAGAGGAGGAACTTCTTGATGCAATTAAAGCCTTGAAGTCTGGGAAAACTCCAGGGCTGGATGGCATAACTTTTTTGATATACTCAGAGGACCATTACTAGCATTTTTAACCACTCTTACAGTGCCTTGCAAAAGTATTTATCCCCCTTGGCGTTTTTCCTATTTTGTTGCATTACAACCTGTAATTTAAATGGATTTACATAAAATAGTCAAAATTAAGGAAGTGAAATGAAAAAAATAACTTATTTCAAGAAATTCTAAAAAATAAATAACGGAAAAGTGGTGCGTGCATATGTATTCACCCCCTTTGCTATGAAGCCCCTAAATAAGATCTGGTGCAACCAACTACCTTCAGAAGTCACATAATTAGTTAAATAAAGTCCACCTGTGTGCAATCTAAGTGTCACATGATCTCAGTATATATACACACAACTGTTCTGAAAGTGTGCAACACCACTAAGCAAGGGGCACCACCAAGCAAGCGGCACCATGAAGACCAAGGAGCTCTCCAAACAGGTCAGGGACAAAGTTGTGGAGAAGTACAGATCAGGGTTGGGTTATAAAAAAATATCAGAAACTTTGAACATCCCAAAGAGCACCATTTAATCCATTATTTAAAAAACAGAAAGAATATGGCACCACAACAAACCTGCCAAGAGAGGGCTGCCCACCAAAACTCATGGACCAGGCAAGGAGCGCATTAATCAGAGAGGCAACAAAGAGACCAAAGATCACCCTGAAGGAGCTGCAAAGCTCCACAGCGGAGATTGGAGTATCTGTCCATAGGACCACTTTAAGCCGTACACTCCACAGAGCTGGGCTTTACGGAAGAGTGGCCAGAAAAAAAGCCATTGCTTAAAGAAAAAAATAAGCAAACACGTTTGGTGTTCACCAAAAAGCATGTGGGAGACTCCCCAAACATATGGAAGAAGGTACTCAGGTCAGATTAGACTAAAATTGATCTTTTTGGCCATCAAGGAAAACGCTATGTCTGGCGCAAACCCAACACCTCTCATGACCCCGAGAACACCATCCCCACAGTGAAGCATGGTGGTGGCAGCATCATGCTGTGGGGATGTTTTTCATCGGCAGGGACTGGGAACCTGGTCAGAATTGAAGGAATGATGGATGGCGCTAAATACAGGGAAATTCTTGAGGGAAACCCGTTTCAGTCTTCCAGAGATTTGAGACTGGGACGGAGGTTCACCTTCCAGCAGGACAATGACCCTAAGCATACTGCTAAAGCAACACTTGAGTGGTTTAAGAGGAAACATTGAATTGTATTGGAATGGCCTAGTCAAAGCACAGACCTCAATCCAATTGAAAATCTGTGGTATGACTTAAAGATTGCTGTACACCAGCAGAACACATCCAACGTGAAGGAGCTGGAGCAGTTTTGCCTTGAAGAAAGTGCAAAAATCCCAGTGGCTAGATGTGCCAAGCTTATAGAGACATACCCCAAGAGACTTGCAGCTGTAATATGCCATTTAGCAGACGCTTTTATCCAAAGCGACTTACAGTCATGCGTGCATACATTTTTGTGTATGGGTGGTCCCGGGGATCGAACCCACTACCTTGGCGTTACAAGCGCCGTGCTCTACCAGCTGAGCTACAGAGGACCACAATTACTGCAAAAGGTGGCTCTACAAAGTATTGACTTTGGGGGGGTGAATAGTTATGCACGCTCAAGTTTTTTTTGTTGTTGTCTTATTTCTTGTTTGTTTCACAATAAAAAATATTTTGCATCTTCAAAGTGGTAGACATGTTGAGTAAATCAAATGATACAAACCCCCCAAAAAATCCATTTTAATTCCAGGTTGTAAGGCAACAAAATAGGAAAAATGCCAAGGGGGGTGAACACTTTCGCAAGCCACTGTATATCAATGGTAGATTATCAGACACTCAACAAGGTCTGATTTCATTATTACTGAAACAGGATTCAAGTGGTAAATATAAAAGAATTGGAGGCCTCTTACACTTCAGTGTTGTGATACAAAATTTCTAGCAAAATGCATAGAATAAAAAAGTATTGTCGGATATTATTCATCCTAATCAGACAGGTTTTTTACATGGACGATACATTGGAGATAATATAAGACAAGTACTGGAAACAATAGAACACTATGAAAAATATGGGAAACCAGGCCTGGTATTCACATCTGACTTTGAAAAGGCTTTTGATAAAGTATGACTGGAGTTTATATGTAAATGCCTGGAATATTTCAATTTTGGAGAATCTCTTACAAAATGGGTTAAAGTTATGAAGAGTAACCCTAGGTGTAAAATAGTTAATAATCGCTACTTCTCAGAAAGCTTTAAACTGTCAAGAGGAGTAAAACAAGGTTGTCCACTATCTATTTATTATTGCCATCGAAATGTTAGCTGTAAAAATCAGATACAACAATAATATCAAGGGGTTAGAAATCCAGGGCTTAAAAACAAAAGGTGTCATTGTACGCTGATGATTCATGTTGTTTTCTTTTAAATCCACAATTTGGATCCCTCCACAGCCTCAGAGGATCTACATACTTTTTCTAACCTCTCTGGATTACAACCAAATTATGATAAGTGTACTATTACGTATTGGATAACTACAAAATACAACTTTTACATTACCGTGTAGTTTACCAATAAAATGGTCTGACGGTGATGTGGACATACTCGGTATACATATCCCGAAAGAAAGACATTCTCACTCCAATACATTTTTATAGAACGTTAGCAAAAATAGATAAGATCTTGCTACCATGGAAAGGAAAATACCTGTCTATTTGTGGAAAAATCACCCTGATTAACTCTTTAGTCATATCCCAGTTTACCTATTTGCTTATGGTCTAGCCTACACCTAGCGACCTGTTTTTTAAATTATATGAGCAAAAGATATTCCATTTTATTTGGAATGGCAAGACAAAATTAAAAGGGTCTATTTATATAATGAATATGAATTCGGAGGGCAGAAATTATTAAATATTAAAGCATTAGACCTCTCACTAAAGGCGTCAGTCATACAAACGTTACTTAAATCCGAACTGGTTCTCTAGCAAATTAGTAAGAATGTCTCACCCCATGTTCAAGAACGGCCTTTCCACCCTTTATTCAGATTACAACCTCTCATTTTCTGATATTTTAAAATGAAATCTCCAAAATATCGCTATTTTTAAAACAAGCCATAGAAAGTTGGTGCAATTTCAGTTTAATCCACCAGAAAATACAGAACAAATAATACAACAAATATTGTGGTTAAACTCAAATATACTAATTGATTAAAAAAAATGTTTCATCTTTGTAAATTATATCATAAATAGGACTGGTGGAGCTGTGTCACACATGAAGCTAACAAAAATATATGGAAATGTATGCTTTACCCAAAATTACAACCAACTAATTGCAGCATTACTGCAAAAATGGAAGAGGAAAGTGGAAGAGGGAAAAAGTAAGGAACTGGTCTGTCGGCCCTGCATTAAAGACCAAACTTGGTTAAAGAACATTGTGATAAATAAAAAAAGTATACCAGTTTCATTTAAGGACCAAAAAATTGACAGCTGTGCCATATAGACTGCAAAATAGTTGGGAAGAGATTTGATGTACCGATTCCATGGCACATGGTTTATGAACTGATACGCAAAACGACGCTGTATTCAAAACTGTATATATACACTTCCAGTCAAAAGTTTGGACACACATACTCATTCAAGGTTTTCTTTACTTTTACATTGTAGAATAATAGTGAAGACATCAAAACTATGAAATAACACATATGGAATAATGTAGTAACCAAAAAAGTGTTAAACAAATCAAAATATAGTTTATATTTGAGATTCTTCAAAGCCACCCTTTGCCTTGATGACCGCTTTGCACACTCTTGGCATTCTCTCAATCAGCTTCATGAGGTAGTCACCTGGAATGCATTTCAATGCACTTCAACAGGTGTGCCTTGTTAAAAGTTCATTTGTGGAATTTCTTTCCTTCTTAATGTGTTTGAGCCAATCAGTTGTGTTGTGACAAGGTAGTGGGGTATACAGAAGATAGCCCTATTTGGTAAAAGACCAAGTCCATATTATGGCAAGAACAGCACAAATAAGCAAAGAGAAATGACAGTCCATCATTACTTTAAGACATGAAGGTCAGTCAATACGGAAAATGTCAAGAACTTTAAAAGTTTCTTCAAGTGCAGTCACAAAAACCATCAAGCGCTATGATGAAACTGGCTCTCATGAGGACTGCCACAGGAATGGAAGACCCAGAGTTAACTCTGCTGCAGAGGATAAGTTCATTAGAGTTACCAGCCTCAGAAATTGCAGCCCAAATAAATGCTTCACAGAGTTTAAGTAACAGACACATCTCAACATCAACTGTTCAGAGGAGACTGTGTGAATCAGGCCTTCATGGTCGAATTGCTGCAAAGGAACGACTACTAAAGAACACCAATAAGAAGAGTAGACCTGCTTGGGCCAAGAAACACGAGCAATGGACATTAGACTGGTGGAAATGTGTACTTTGGTCTGTAGTCCAAATTGGAGATTTTTGGTTCCAACCGCTGTGTCTTTGTGAGACGTGGTGTGGGTGAACGGATGATCTCTGCATGTGTATTTCCCACCATAAAGTATGGAGGAGGTGGTGTTATGGTGTGGGGGTGCTTTGATGGTGACACTGATTTATTTAGAATTTAAGGCACAGTTAACCAGCATGGCTACCACAGCATTATTCAGCAATACGCCATCCCATCTGGTTTGGGCTCAGTGGGACTATCATTTGTTTTTTTAACAGGACAATGACCCAACACACCTCCAGGCTGTGTAAGGGCTATTTTACCAAGAAGGAGAGTGATGGAGTGCTGCATCAGATGACCTGGCCTCCACAATCCCCCGACCTCAACCCAATTGAGATGGTTTGGGATGAGTCGGACGGCAGAGTGAAGGAAAAGCAGCCAACAAGTGCTCAGCATATGTGGGAACTCCTTCAAGACTGTTGGAAAAGCATTCCAGGTGAAGCTGGTTGAGAGAATGCCAAGAGTGTGCAAAGCTGTCATCAAGGCAAACGGTGGCTACTTTGAAGAATCTCAAATATAAAATATATTTTGTTTAACACTTTTTTTGGTTACTACATGATTCCATATGTGTTATTTCATAGTTTTGATGTCTTCACTATTATTCTACAATGTAAAAAATTGTAAAAATAAAGAAAAAGCCTTGAAATGAGTAGGTGTGTCCAAACTTTTGACTGGTAGTGTATATATTTAGCAAAAAATATATATGGGGGATTGAAAATGATGCAGACAATTACATTGATGGAAGGTACAATCTGCAATATTAAAGCAGATCTATCCTCTTTAAAACATAATGATTATATACATTAAATACATTTGCCATGACAGCAACAAATGCAGACACTACACATCCAAGTATAACTGACCATTCTGAAAGACAAGCATTGTAATTTTGAATTCCGAAACGTGATTGTGGAAGAGGTGAAAAAAGTATTGTTGTCTATCAACAAATGACAAGCCACCTGGGTCTGACAACTTGGATGGAAAATTACTGAGGATAATAGCGGACAATATTGCCACTCCTATTTGTCCGTGTAGCTCAGTTGGTAGAGCATGGCGCTTGCAACACCAGGGTTGTGGGTTCGATTCCCACGGGGGGCCAGTATGAAGAAAAAATATATACAGTGGGGAAAAAAAGTATTTAGTCAAAATCAAATCAAATCAAATCAAATCAAATTTTATTGGTCACATGCGCCGAATACAACAAGTGCAGACATTACAGTGAAATGCTTACTTACAGCCCTTAACCAACAGTGCGTTTATTTTAAACAAAAAAAGTAAGAATAAAACAACAACAAAAAAAAAAAAAAGTGTTGAGAAAAACAAAGAGCAGAAGTAAAATAAAGTGACAGTAGGGAGGCTATATATACAGGGGGGTAACGGTGCAGAGTCAATGTGCGGGGGCACCGGCTAGTTGAGGTAGTTGAGGTAATATGTACATGTGGGTAGAGTTAAAGTGACTATGCATAAATACTTAACAGAGTAGCAGCAGCGTAAAAAGGATGGGGTGGGGGGCAGTGCAAATAGTCCGGGTAGCCATGATTAGCTGTTCAGGAGTCTTATGGCTTGTGGGTAGAAGCTGTTGAGAAGTCTTTTGGACCTAGACTTGGCACTCCGGTACCGCTTGCCGTGCGGTAGCAGAGAGAACAGTCTATGACTAGGGTGGCTGGAGTCTTTGACAATTTTGAGGGCCTTCCTCTGACACCGCCTGGTATAGAGGTCTTGGATGGCAGGGAGCTTTGCCCCAGTGATGTACTGGGCCGTACGCACTACCCTCTGTAGTGCCTTGCGGTCAGAGGCCAAGCAGTTGCCATACCAGGCGGTGATGCAACCAGTCAGGATGCTCTCGATGGTGCAGCTGTAGAATTTTTTGAGGATCTGAGGACCCATGCCAAATCTTTTTAGTCTCCTGAGGGGGAATAGGCTTTGTCGTGCCCTCTTCACGACTGTCTTGGTGTGCTTGGACCATGATAGTTCGTTGGTGATGTGGACACCAAGGAACTTGAAGCTCTCAACCTGTTCCACTACAGCCCCGTCGATGAGAATGGGGGCGTGCTCAGTCCTCTTTTTTTTCCTGTAGTCCACAATCATCTCCTTTGTCTTGGTCACGTTGAGGGAGAGGTTGTTGTCCTGGCACCACACGGCCAGCCACCAATTGTGCAAGTTCTCCCACTTAAAAAGATGAGAGAGGCCTGTAATTTTCATCATAGGTACACGTCAACTATGACAGACAAAATGAAAAAAAAACTCCAGAAAATCACATTGTAGGATTTTTTATGAATTTATTTGCAAATTATGGTGGAAAATAAGTATTTGGTCAATAACAAAAGTTTCTCAATACTTTGTTATATACCCTTTGTTGGCAATGACACAGGTCAAACGTTTTCTGTAAGTCTTCACAAGGTTTTCACACATTGTTGCTGGTATTTTGGCCCATTCCTCCATGCAGATCTCCTCTAGAGCAGTGATGTTTTGGGGCTGTCGCTGGGCAACACGGACTTTCAACTCCCTCCAAAGATTTTCTATGGGGTTGAGATCTGGAGACTGGCTAGGCCACTCCAGGACCTTGAAATGCTTCTTACGAAGCCACTCCTTCGTTGCCCGGGCGGTGTGTTTGGGATCATTGTCATGCTGAAAGACCCAGCCACGTTTCATCTTCAATGCCCTTGCTGATGGAAGGAGGTTTTCACTCAAAATCTCACGATACATGGCCCCATTCATTCTTTCCTTTACACGGATCAGTCGTCCTGGTCCCTTTGCAGAAAAACAGCCCCAAAGCATGATGTTTCCACCCCCATGCTTCACAGTAGGTATGGTGTTCTTTGGATGCAACTCAGCATTCTTTGTCCTCCAAACACGACGAGTTGAGTTTTTACCAAAAAGTTATTTTGTTTCATCTGACCATATGACATTCTCCCAATCCTCTTCTGGATCATCCAAATGCACTCTAGCAAACTTCAGACGGGCCTGGACATGTACTGGCTTAAGCAGGGGGACACGTCTGGCACTGCAGGATTTGAGTCCCTGGCGGCGTAGTGTGTTACTGATGGTAGGCTTTGTTACTTTGGTCCCAGCTCTCTGCAGGTCATTCACTAGGTCCCCCCGTGTGGTTCTGGGATTTTTGCTCACCGTTCTTGTGATCATTTTGACCCCACGGGGTGAGATCTTGTGTGGAGCCCCAGATCGAGGGAGATTATCAGTGGTCTTGTATGTCTTCCATTTCCTAATAATTGCTCCCACAGTTGATTTCTTCAAACCAAGCTGCTTACCTATTGCAGATTCAGTCTTCCCAGCCTGGTGCAGGTCTACAATTTTGTTTCTGGTGTCCTTTGACAGCTCTTTGGTCTTGGCCATAGTGGAGTTTGGAGTGTGACTGTTTGAGGTTGTGGACAGGTGTCTTTATACTGATAACAATTTCAAACAGGTGCCATTAATACAGGTAACGAGTGGAGGACAGAGGAGCCTCTTAAAGAAGAAGTTACAGGTCTGTGAGAGCCAGAAATCTTGCTTGTTTGTAGGTGACCAAATACTTATTTTCCACCATAATTTGCAAATAAATTCATAAAAAATCCTACAATGTGATGTTCTGAATTTTTTTCTCTCAATTTGTCTGTCATAGTTGACGTGTACCTATGATGAAAATTACAGGCCTCTCATCTTTTTAAGTGGGAGAACTTGCACAATTGGTGGCTGACTAAATACTTTTTTTCCCCACTGTATGTATGCACTCACTAACTGTAAGTCGCTCTGGATAAGAGCGTCTGCTAAATGACTAAAATGTAAATATCTTCAATCTAAGCCTACAAGAAGTGTGTGCCCTCAGGCCTGGAGGGAAGCAAAAGTCATTCCTCTACCCAAGAATAGTAAAGCCCCCTTTACTTTCTCAAATAGCCGACCAATCAGCCTGTCACCAACCCGTAGTAAACTTTTGGAAAAAATGGTGTTTGACCAGATACAACGCTATTTCACAGTAAACAAATAAATCAACAGATTTACAGCACGCTTACAGGGAAGGACATTCAACATGCATTTACACAAATGAATGATGATTGTCCGAGAAAAATGTATGATAAAAAGATTGTGGTAGCTTTTTTGTTAGACATTATCAATCATAGTCTGCTGTTGGAAAATGTATGTACACCCCCTGCTATATTGTGGATAAAGAGTTATCTGCCTAACAGAACAGAGGGTTTTCTTTAATGGAAGCCTCTCCAACATAATCCAGGTATAATCTGGAATTTCCCAGGGCAGCTGTCTAGGCCCCTTACTTTTTTCAATCTTCACTAATGACATGCCACTTGAGTAGGATTGCAAAGGGAGGGTATATTACTGGAAACTTTCTACGTTTACCAGTAAACTACCAGAAATGATATAACCTTCAAGTTTTGCAGGGGATTTTATCAGATGACATCATGCCATTTTTGACGAGCCTGTACTAAGTAATAGGTAGATTAAAGGTTTTAGTTTCTTTATTTTTTTCCTGTTCTTTTTTCAAACACTTTTATTAAAAGAGAAAGGACAGTATAGAAGGGAAGTGACAAGAGGGTTTGTGACAAAGTAGGAGTGGATCCTAGATTCAAACCCATGCGGTCACAAGCATAATGTGTTAATGACATTGAATCCTTCAAAGCTATGAGGTTGTGTCCCAATAATATCTAATTTCTCCTGACGTGTGTACTCGTTCATTACATTTACATTTACGTCATTTAGCAGACGCTCTTATCCAGAGCGACTTACAGTTAGTGAATACATATTATTTTTTATACTGGCCCCCCGTGGGAATCGAACCCACAACCCTGGTGTTGCAAACGCCATGCTCTATCTGAGCTACATCCCTGCCGGCCATTCCCTCCCCTACCCTGGACGACGCTGGGCCAATTGTGCGCCGCCCCATGGGTCTCCCGGTCGCGGCCGGCTGCGACAGAGCCTAGATTCGAACCAGGATCTCTAGTGGCACAGTTAGCACTGCGATGCAGTGCCTTAGACCACTGCGCCACTCCACAAACTTAAAAGCAATGGATTGGTGTTGGCATGGCATAGAGGGTGTTTCTATATACTATTTCCTTTCAAATCCGTAAAAGGGTACACACTTTGGCAGAAAGCGGAGATTATTAGGACGTAACCTGTGTGTGTGCGCGCATTTGCATGCATGTGCGTGTGTGAAGGGGGCGGGGTCTGAAGCAAAGCTGACCTTTGTGATGAGGTTAATAAGGGGCGTGGCTCCCAGCTCCTCGATGTGCTGCTTGTTGAGACAGGACAGGTAGTAGAACTGGGTCTTCCTCTCCGCCTCGCTGCTGGAGTTGAATGTGCCGTTTTCTGAAAGAGGAGAGAAAAGAGGGGTAGGGATGAGGAGGAAGAGATGGATAATGTGATTGTGTGAGGCGGAGACAAGAATAACTGTAATTTCCTTCTACAGTTGAAGTCGGAAGTTTACATACACTTAGGTTGGAGTCATTAAAACTCGTTTTTCAACCACTCCACAAATTTCTTGTTAACAAACTATAGTTTTGGCAAGTCTGTTAGGACATCTACTTTGTGCATGACGCAAGTAATTTTTCCAACAATTATTTACAGACAGATTATTTCACTTATAATTCACTGTATCACAATTCCAGTGGGTCAGAAGTTTACATACACTAAGTTGACTGTGCCTTTAAACAGCTTGGAAAATTCCAGAAAATGATGTCATGGCTTTAGAAGCTTCTGATAGGCTAATTGACATCATTTGAGTCAATTGTAGGTGTACCTGTGGATGTATTTCAAGGCCTACCTTCAAACTCAGTGCTGCTTGACATCATGAGAAAATCAAAAGAAATCAGCCAAGACCTCAGAAAAACACAAGTCTGGTTCATCCTTGGCAGCATCATGCTGTGGGGGTGCTTTGCTGCAGGAGGGACTGGTGCACTTCACAAAATAGATGGCATCATGAGGAAGAAAGATTATGTGGATATATTGAAGCAACATCTCAAGACATCAGTCAGGAAGTTAAAGCTTGGTCGCAAATGGGTCTTCCAAATGGACAATGACCCCCAGCATACTTCCAAAGTTGTGGCAAAATGGCTTAAGGACAACAAAGTCAAGGTATCGGAGTGGCCATCACAAAGCCCTGACCTCAATCCTATAGAAAATGTGTGGGCAGAACTGAAAAAGCATGTGCGAGCAAGGAGGCCTACAAACCTGACTCAGTTAACCCAGCTCTGTCAGGAGGAATGGGCCAAAATTCACCCATTTTATTGTGGGAAGCTTGTGGAAGGCTACCCAAAACGTTTGACCCAAGTTAAACCATTTAAAGGCAATGCTACCAAATACTAATTGAGTGTATGTAAACTTCTGACCCACTGGGAATGTGATGAAAGAAATAAAAGCTGAAATAAATCATTCTTTCTACTATTATTACATTTCACATTCTTAAAATAAAGTTGTGATCCTAACTGACCAAAGACAATGAATTTTTACTAGGATGAAATGTCAGGAATTGTGAAAAACTGAGTTTAAATGTATTTTGGCTAATTTGTCTGTAAACGTCAGACTACATGACATGAGATCTGGACAGGTTTGAAGCAAATAACAGTACGTCATGGACGGTTGACCTGCGGCTGAACCATGGCTGACTGTTCTGACAGTTGGGAGCTGTGGGATTAGACTGTGACCGCTGTGGGACGGTTGGGACACACACACACACCTTGGGGCCAAGACAAAAGCACCTTGTGGGGGCAGGTTCCCTATCATCTCAGACTAGGGTTGAATATTTTCCCGGTATTTTACAAAATGTTTCACTTTTCTCCCGGGTAACCCGGAATTTCCCGCCAAAACCGTAAGCATCATTCAAAAGCATATAAAGCATATACTGTAAATAGGCCTATGTCTGGATTTCATTAGGAGCTTTGACCGAAAATCCAAGACTGATGCTACCTGAGCCTGATGAGCCATACATAAAAAATATATTTTGTAATCCCAAGCCCAAATGATTGTGTCTTTATCCAAGACATATATGATATAGCCAATAGGCTATTGCACATTAAGCACGACAGAAAAACAAAAGCCCATAGATCTCTCTCCCTCCCCCCGCTATTGTTGCTGAATGGAAGCAAGTCCCCGCAGCAATGTTCCAACATCTAGTGGAATGCCTTCCCAGAAGAGTGGAGGCTGTTATAGCAGCAAAGGGGGGGCCAACTCCATATTAATGCCCATGATTTTGGAATGAGATGTTCGACAAGAATGTTGCAAAGAAAAAGCCATATCAGACTGGCCAATAAAAATAAAAGATTAAGATGGGCAGTCTGAGATATGGCTTTTTCTTTAAAATTCTGCCTAGAAGGTCAGCATCCCGGAGGCGCCTCTTCACAGTTGACGTTGAGACTGGTGTTTTGCGGTTACGATTTAATTAAGCTGCCAGTTGAGGACCTGTGACGCGTCTGTTTCTCAAACTAGACACTAATGTATTTGTCCTCTTGCTCAGTTGTGCACCAGGGCCTCCCACTCCTCTTTCTATTCTGGTTAGAGCCAGTTTGCGCTGTTCTGTGAAGGGAGTAGTACACAGTGTTGTACGAGATCTTCAGTTTCTTGGCAATTTCTCGCATGGAATAGCGTTTCTAGGCCAGAAACAGGGTTTGAGAAAACACGTGCTTAAGTTTAATCTTGCTAAATAATTTAAAACAGATCTACTTTCGTATCAAATGGTTTGTCTGTGCATGTAGGTACAAAAGAGAGGCCCTTAGATAAGACAGACTTGTGCGTCAGTGAGCTCTTTTTTGGAGAGGTTAATTACCGTGTCCTGCTGTAGCTCCGTGTCCACGGCCTGTGTTCCTGATCCCCTCTTTGACCACTTGTCTCTCCTACTTCATTGATTTTCTTTCATGGATCCTTGTTGTACTGCTTTCGGGCAAAAAAAAACAGTCTGTGTGTGATGGTAGCTGGAGTCGCTGTCTGTAGGGAATTCGGACTCAGTGGATGCCTCTGAGAGACCGAAAAGATTTGGCATGGGTCCCCAGATCCTCAAAAAGTTATACAGCTGCACCATCAAGAGCATCCTGACCGGTTGCATCACCGCCTGTATGGCAACTGCTCGGCATCCGACCGTAAGGCGCTACAGATGGTAGTGCGTACAGCCCAGTACATCACTGGGGTCAAGCTTCCTGCCATCCAGGACCTATACATTTACATTTACATTTTAGTCATTTAGCAGACGCTCTTATCCAGAGCGACTTACAGTGGTTACTAGGTGGTGTCAGATGAAGGCCCCAAAAATGGTCAAATACTCCAGTCACCAAAGTCATAGACCATTCTCTCTGCTACCACACGGCAAGCGGTACCGGAGCGCCAAGTCTAGGTCCAAAAGGCTCAACAGCTTCTACCCCCAAGCCATAAGACTGCTGAACAATTAATCACAATGGCCACCCGGACTATTTGCATTGACACCACCCACCCCCTTTGTTTTTACACTGCTGCTACTCGCTGTTTCTGATCTATGCATAGTCACTTTTCCTCTACCTATATGTACAAATTACCTCGACTAACCTGTACATAGCCTCATTACTGTTATTTTATTGTGTTACTTTTTGTTGTTGTTGACTTTAGTATATTTAGTAAATATTTTCTTAACTCTATTTTCTTAAAACTGCATTGTTGGTTAAGGGCTTGTAAGTAAGCATTTCACGTTAAGGTCTACACGTGCTGTATTCGGCGCATGTGACAAATAAAATGTGATGTGTATGCTTGCTTGTGTGTGTGTGTGTGTGTCTGTCTGTGTACATGTCTTCGGTTCCAACTCACCCAGCAGGTGTTTGAGGAGAGCCTGGTTCTGGTTCCAGACGCTGTTGAAGGTACTCCAACGAGAGCGTCCATCTGGGAGAGGGTTCTTGCGGACCCAGCCCCCGCAGGCGTACTGGTAGAAGTCCTGGCAGGGGTCAGCGCTGCGGTCCAGGGCCTCCTCGATCTTATTGGCCACCGTGATACAGGCCTTGGTCAGACACAGGCTTTGTGCTGGGTCTTGTGTGAAGGTAGAAAAACAGCATTCTGTAACGCTCTACTTAAAGCCTGCAGATATAATGCTTAATGATGTGGTTATAATGCCATGTCACAAGACTTTTGTATGATCTCATAATATCTTTATAATTATTCATAATGACAGTGCTTAACACCAGCCAGTAGAAATGTTGATACATAGACATCACATATTATCAGCGCTCATACATGCTTAAGACAAGTGTGTGCTTAACCACAGGCCTCTCACCTTTGTTGTAGCGCCTAGAGCCTAGAGTGACGGCACATCCGCACAGGGCGAGGACAGAAACAAGCAGCACGCCAGCCAGCACCATCTCCATCCTCCTGCCCAGGGGATTGAGAAGAAAGATGCCGCCCTTCCGGAAGCCAACCTGTGGAAACACATGAGTCAGACAAAAAAAATAGAGGATGGGATGACATCACAAATGCCACAGAAACAGTCAAGAGGGCCTCCATTGGTGCAGAGGTGGATTTCTAACATTCCTGGCACGTCACATATAGAGGTCTCCCCATCGGAGACCAGGGTTCAATCCCTGCATCCACTCTTCCCACTGTTTCTCCCTGGCCAGTATCCCCTTCTGAAATATATACAGGTATACAGTGCCTTCAGAAAGTATTCATACCCCTTGACTTTTTACACATTTTGTTGTGTTACAGCCTGAAAAACAGTTACAGAGTTGAATGGCTGTGATAGGAGAAAACTGAGGATGGATCAACAACATTGTAATTACTCCACAAAAGAAGGAAGCCTGTACAGAACACAAATATTCCACAACATGCATCCTGTTTGCAACAAAGCAATTTGCGTTTTGTCCTCAATACAAAGTGTTATGTTTGGGGCAAATCCAATACAACACATTACTGAGTACCACTCTCCATATTTACAAGCATAGTGGTGGCTGCATCATGTTATCGGTATGCTTGTAATCGTTAAGAACTGGGGAGTTTTTCAGGATAAAAAAAAAGAAACGGAATGGAGCTAAGCACAGGCAAAATCCTAGACGAAAACATGGTTCAGTCTGCTTTCCACGAGACACTGGGAGATGAATTCACCTTTCAGCAGGACAATAACCTAAAACACAAGGCCAGATCTGCACTGGAGTTTCTTTCCAAGCTGACAGTGAATGTTCCTCAGTGGAAGAGTTCCAGTTTTGACTTAAATCTACTTGAAAATCTATGGCAAGACTTGGTTGTCAACAACCAATTTGACAGAGCTTGAAGAATTTTGAAAATAATAAAATGGGCAAATGTTGCACATTCCAGGTGTGGAAAGCTCTTATTTTTTTATTCCACCTTTATTTAACCAGGTAAGCCAGTTGAGAACAAGTTCTCATTTACAACTGCAACCTGGCCAAGATAAAGCAAAGCAGTGCGATAAAAACAACACAGAGTTACATATGGGGTAAAACAAAACATAAAGTCAAAAATACAACAGAAAATATATATACAGTGTGTGCAAATGTAGCAAGTTATGGAGGTAAGGCAATACATAGGCTATAGTGCAAAATAGTTACAATTAGTATTAACACTGGAATGATAGATGTGCAAGAGATGATGTGCAAATAGAGATACTGGGGTGCAAATGAGCAAAATAAATAACAATATGGGGATGAGGTAGTTGGGTGGGCTAATTTCAGTTGGGCTGTGTACAGGTGCAGTGATCGGTAAGGTGCTCTGACAACTGATGCTTAAAGTTAGTGAGGGAGATAAGAGTCTCCAGCTTCAGAGATTTTTGCAATTCGTTCCAGTCATTGGCAGCAGAGAACTGGAAGGAATGGCGGCCAAAGGAGGTGTTGGCTTTGGGGATGACCAGTGAGATATACCTGCTGGAGCGCATACTACGGGTGGGTGTTGCTATGGTGACCAATGAGCTAAGATAAGGCGGGGATTTGCCTAGCAGTGATTTATAGATGGCCTGGAGCCAGTGGGTTTGGCGACGAATATGTAGTGAGGACCAGCCAACAAGAGCGTACAGGTCACAGTGGTGGGTAGGATATGAGGCTTTGGTGACAAAACGGATGGCACTGTGATAGACTACATCCAATTTGCTGAGTAGAGTGTTGGAGGCTATTTTGTAAATGACATCGCCGAAGTCAAGGATCGGTAGGATAGTCAGTTTTACGAGGGCATGTTTGGCAGCATGAGTGAAGGAGGCTTTTTTGCGAAATAGGAAGCCGATTCTAGATTTAACTTTGGATTGGAGATTCTTAATGTGAGTCTGGAAGGAGAGTTTACAGTCTAACCAGACACCTAGGTATTTGTAGTTGTCCACATACTCTAGGTCAGACCCGTCGAGAGTAGTGATTCTAGTCGGGTGGGCGGGTGCCAGCAGTGTTCGATTGAAGAGCATGCATTTAGTTTTACTATTGTTTAAGAGCAGTTGGAGGCTACTGAAGGAGTGTTGTATGGCATTGAAGCGCGTTTGGAGGTTTGTTAACACAGTGTCCAATGAAGGAACAGATGTATACAAAATGGTGTCGTCTGCGAGTCACCAGGTGGATCTGAGAGTCACCAGCAGCAAGAGTGACATCATTGATATACACAGAGAAAAGAGTCGGCCTAAGAATTGAACCCTGTGGCACCCCCATAGAGACTGCCATAGGTCCAGACAACAGGCCCTCCGATTTGACACATTGAACTCTATCTGAGAAGTAGTTGGTGAACCAGGCGAGGCAGTCATTAGAGAAACCAAGGCTATTTAGTCTGCCAATAAGAATGCGGTGGTTGACAGAGTCGAAAGCCTTGGCCAGGTCGATGAAGACGGCTGCACAGTACTGTCTATTATCGATCGCAGTTATAATATCGTTTAGGACCTTGAGCGTGGCTGAGGTGCACCCATGACCAGCTCGGAAACCGGATTGCATAGCGGAGAAGGTACGGTGGGATTCGAAATGGTCGGTGATCTGTTTGTTAACTTGGCTTTCAAAAACTTTTGAAAGGCAGGGCAGGATGGATATAGGTCTGTAACAGTTTGGATCTAGAGTGTCAACCCTTTGAAGAGGGGGATGATCGCGGCAGCTTTCCAATCTCTGGGGATCTCAGACGTTACGAAAGAGAGGTTGAACAGGCTAGTAATAGGGGTTGCGACAATTTCGGCGGCTAGTTTTAGAGACTTACCCAGAAAGACTCACAGCTGTAATCGCTGCTAAAGGTGCTTCTACAAAGTCTTGACTTAGGGGTGTCAATTAGATATTTCTGTAATTAATTTTCAATAAATTTGCAAAGATGTCTAAAAACATGTTTTCACTTTGTCATTATGGGGTATTGTGTGTAGATGGGTGAGACATAAAAATAAAAAATAAAATTTGAATTCAGGCTGTAACACAACAAAATTTGGAATAAGTCAAGGGATATGAAGAGTATATACAGCTCTGGAAAAAATTAAGAGACCACTGCAAAAATATACGTTTCTCTGGTTTGACTATTTATAGGTATGTGTTTGGGTGAAATTAACATTTTTGTTTTATTCTATAATCTACTGACAACATTTCTCTCAAATTCCAAATAAAAATAGTGTCATTTAGAGCATTTATTTGCAGAAAATGACAACTGGTCAAAATAACAAAAAAGATGCAGTGTTGTCAGACCTCGAATAATGCAAAGAAAATAAGTTCATGTTCATTTTTAAACAACACAATACTAATGTTTTAACTAAGGAAGAGTTCAGAAATCAATATTTGGTGGAATAACCCTGATTTTCAATCACAGCTTTCATGCGTCTTGGCATGCTCTCCACCAGTCTTTCACATTGATGTTGGGTGACTTTATGCCACTGCTGGCGCAAAAATTCAAGCAGCTCGGCTTTGTTTGATGGCTTGTGACCATCCATCTTCCTCTTGATCACATTCCAGAAGTTTAAACTGTAACTCAGTAAAACCGTTGAAATTGTTGCGTTTATGTTTTTGTTCAGAGTTAGCTGGCCAGTGCTAATGCAAAACTGGGTTCTTGGTTCGAAATTAACTTTACAGTGACATTTGATTCATTAGAAAGTCACTCGGAAAGAGGAATGGGGACTTATAAAGAAAGTGTATGTGTGTATACACTACCAGTCAAAAGTTTTAAAACACCTACTCATTCAAGGGTTTTTCTTTATTTTTGCAATTTTCTACATTGTAGAATAATAGCGAAGACATCAAAACTATGAAATAAAACATATGGAATAATGTAGTAACCAATAAAATGTTAAACAAATCAAAATATATTTGATATTTGATATTATTCAAATAGCCACCCTTTGCCTTGATGACAGCTTTGCACACTCTTGGCATTCTCTTAACCAGCTTCATGAGGTAGTCACCTGGAATGCATTTCAATTAACAGGTGTGCCTTCTTAAAAGTTAATTTGTGGAATTTCTTTCCTTCTTAATGCGTTTGAGCCAATCAGTTGTGTTGTGACAAGTTTCTTCAAGTGCAGTCGCAATAACCATCAAGCGCTATGATGAAACTGGCTCTCATGAGGACCGCCACAGGAATGGAAGACCCAGTTACCTCTGCTGCAGAGGATAAGTTCATTAGAGTTACCAGCCTCAGAAATTGCAGCCCAAATAAATGCTTCACAGAGTTCAAGTCACAGACACATCTCAACATCAACTGTTCAGAGGGGACTGTGTGAATCAGGCCTTCATGGTCAAATTGCTGCAAATAAACCACTACTAAAGGACACCAATAAGAAGAGACTTGCTTGGGCCAAGAAACACGAGCAACCGGTGGGAATGTATCCTTTGGTCTGGAGTCAAAATTTGAGATTTTTGGTTTCAACTGCCGTGTCTTTGTGAGACGCGGTGTGGTTGAACGGATGATCTCCGCATGTGTATTTCCCACCGTAAAGTATGGAGGAGGAGGTGTTATGTGTGGGGGTGCTTTGCTGGTGACACTGTCTGTGATTTATTTAGAATTCAAGGCACACTTAACCAGCATGGCTACCACAGCATTCTGCAGCGATACGCCATCCCATCTGGTTTGGGCTTAGTGGGACTATCATTTGTTTTTCAACAGAACAATGACCCAACACACCTCCAGGCTGTGTAAGGGCTATTTTACCAAGAAGGAGAGTGATGGAGTGCTGCATCAGATGACCTGGCCTCCACAATCCCCCAACCTCAACCAAATTGAGATGGTTTGGGATGAGTCGGACGGCAGAGTGAAGGAAAAGCAGCCAACAAGTGCTCAGCATATGTGGGAACTCCTTCAAGACTGTTGGAAAAGCATTCCAGGTGAATCTGGTTGAGAGAATGCCAAGAGTGTGCAAAGCTGTCATCAAGGCAAAGGGTGGCTATTAGAAGAATCTCAAATATATTTTGACACTTTTTTGGTTACTACATGATTCCATATGTGTAATTTCAGTTTTGATGTCTTCACTATTATTCTAAAATGTAGAAAATCCCCATTCCTCTTATAAATATATATATACTGCACCATACCATGAGACATCCATGTCTTCATTAGTGGAAAAGATAAACGGTTCAGATTGATATCATTTAAAAGCTTACAAACAGGGTTGTCAAACTATTTTATAATTTCTGGGGAAATGTTTTCATTAGTATTTATTTGAAAACACTTATTTTTTTCAAATTCTCGTATGTTGTAGCATAGACCCTATATTACATAACCTAAGGTTTTTGTGTTGTGCCTGCCATCTGTTGAGACAAAATGCTCTTGAATACAGGGTGGGTGTAATGTTTTGGCTGATAAATGTACTAAAATGGGAATCAAATTGAAATGTCTACTTTCAAATGACACCACAAACATGGTTGGAGGTCCACACATCAGAGAATGTTGACTTGAATGGGAATATCTGTTGTTTTAAATTATACTGTCAATCCTCAATAGGAAAACTATTCTATTGAAATAATAGAAATATAGATAATAGAATATACATGACCATTTAAGTTGACATTCGACCGCGGGTGGACCAGTGGTCATCTTTGTGGTAGTAATTAGAAGTAATTTCAATGTAAGTTTTAATGGTGTAACAGCTCAATTGCAATTGTCTGAAGGGATATGTCCTTTCTATGAATTATATTTATATGATTGCAATGACACCCAAAGTATGTTGTCTCAACCGATGGCTGGCACAACACAAAAACCTCAGATAATGTGAAATAGGGTCTAAGCTACAACATATTTGCCTGCCTACCTAGACTCCTTGCTCCGGCCAAACGCTACGGCCACGGACGTTATGGTCTTCTCCACAATGAGGGGATTAGATTAATATGGCCCGGGCGCCTGCCTAGGTATGCATGTTTTGCGGTGGGTGAAAGTTGATGGCATTCATTTTGGAACCGGGCTGCCTCCCGGGCGTGAGCCAGGTGCCCTGTTCAAAGCCCACGGTGAAGTCGGCGCAAAACAAAAGTGACGTAATTAAGCGCGAGGAGTAATGAGTAGGATTCTGTGTTTCCACATGCAAAAGTGATTGCTTTTGATAAAAACGCTTCATCTGCCTTCCCAATGAAATGTAGTTTGAAAATTCAAACACATTTTCTGGATGAAGCATTATGCTGCCTTGTTGACAATATCACCAAGCAGCGCAGTTTACTGTATGATTTGGAGAAGGGCGCTCCTCCCTCACCACTTTTGCCCATTCATGTCATGGTGCCCCCGGTGCTCAGCATAATCGAATCCGCCCAATGAGTGTGGATCTGAGTACCTCCCCGACCATTCACCAAATGCGAACACATTTGGGCCATCTGGTTGGTCCAGAAATCGATGGGCTGGGCCAGACCCAGAACACATGTGAGTAAAGCAGCAGTTTGAAAATTCGTAATTTGCTTTGATACTCTGATTGGTTAGAGATGATCCAATCGATGATGACTTTTGTAGAACACCCCTTGTGCCCCCCGTGCACCACAAACAACTTCAATGATGACGGTCTCAGACTAAAGTACAGTTGGGAAAAAAAGTATTTAGTCAGCCACCAATTTTGCAAGTTCTCCCACTTAAAAAGATGAGGCCTGTAATTTTCATCATAGGTACACGTCAACTATGACAGACAAATTAAGAAGAAAAAAAAATCGAGAAAATCACATTGTAGGATTTATGAATTTATTTGCAAATTATGGTGGAAAATAAGTATTTGGTCACCTACAAACAAGCAAGATTTCTGGCTCTCACAGACCTGTAACTTCTTCTTTAAGAGGCTCCTCTGTCCTCCACTCGTTACCTGTATTAATGGCACCTGTTTGAACTTGTTATCAGTATAAAAGACACCTGTCCACAACCTCAAACAGTCACACTCCAAACTCCACTATGGCCAAGACCAAAGAGCTGTCAAAGGACACCAGAAACAAAATTGTAGACCTGCACCAGGCTGGGAAGACTGAATCTGCAATAGGTAAGCAGCTTGGTTTGAAGAAATCAACTGTGGGAGCAATTATTAGGAAATGGAAGACATACAAGACCACTGATAATCTCCCTCGATCTGGGGCTCCACGCAAGATCTCACCCCGTGGGGTCAAAATGATCACAAGAACGGTGAGCAAAAATCCCAGAACCACACGGGGGGACCTAGTGAATGACCTGCAGAGAGCTGGGACCAAAGTAACAAAGCCTACCATCAGTAACACACTACGCCGCCAGGGACTCAAATCCTGCAGTGCCAGACGTGTCCCCCTGCTTAAGCCAGTACATGTCCAGGCCCGTCTGAAGTTTGCTAGAGTGCATTTGGATGATCCAGAAGAGGATTGGGAGAATGGCATATGTCATATGGTCAGATGAAACCAAAATAGAACTTGTTGTGTTTGGAGGACAAAGAATGCTGAGTTGCATCCAAAGAACACCATACCTCCTGTGAAGCATGGGGGTGGAAACATCATGCTTTGGGGCTGTTTTTCTGCAAAGGGACCAGGACGACTGATCCGTGTAAAGGAAAGAATGAATGGGGCCATGTATCGTGTGATTTTGAGTGAAAACCTCCTTCCATCAGCAAGGGCATTGAAGATGAAACGTGGCTGGGTCTTTCAGCATGACAATGATCCCAAACACACCGCCCGGGCAACGAAGGAGTGGCTTCGCAAGAAGCATTTCAAGGTCCTGGAGTGGCCTAGCCAGTCTCCAGATCTCAACCCCATAGAAAATCTTTGAAGGGAGTTGAAAGTCTGTGTTGCCCAGCGACAGCCCCAAAACATCACTGCTCTAGAGGAGATCTGCATGGAGGAATGGGCCAAAATACCAGCAACAGTGTGTGAAAACCTTGTGAAGACTTACAGAAAACGTTTGACCTGTGTCATTGCCAACAAAGGGTATATAACAAAGTATTGAGAAACTTTTGTTATTGACCAAATACTTATTTGCCACCATAATTTGCAAATAAATTCATTAAAAATCCTACAATGTGATTTTCTGGATTTTTTTTCCTCATTTTGTCTGTCATAGTTGACGTGTACCTATGATAAAAATTACAGGCCTCTCATCTTTTTAAGTGGGAGAACTTGCACAATTGGTGGCTGACTAAATACTTTTTTCCCCCACTGTATGAGGTTTTCAAAGGGAGAGTTTGAGCAAAGGACGCCCAGGTAGCGAAGAAGGACTGAAGTTTATTGCTCATATTTTATCGAAAGCACTATGAATAAGTGTAGAAAGGGAGATTAGGAAGGTAAATGGAGTCCCTTGAGAAAGCAAGAAACAGATGTATGTCAGGAGAAGTGCAGTATTATCATAAGGAAACGTATACCTGGATGACGGAGGAGGAATGGAGGGAAAAAGAGAGGCAGAGGAGGTCTAAGAGAGAGAGCGAGGAAGACTGAGCTTGAGTCTGTTAAAAATGGGAGAAGGTTTGTTAAAGAAGAATGGTAGGAAATGTAAGCAAAGTGAGCTGAAGACAGGAGGAGAAATGGAAGTGAATGAGGGTGAAGTATCGGAGGTGGAAGGTGTGGTGAAGTACTCTGAGGCCGAGGATTGCACAGAGGGTCAGGATGAAGATGAGTCCGTGACAGTAGGAGTGACGTTTTTGGAAAAAGTGGAGACTTGCCTTTTGGCTGATCCATTTGTGGTTTCAAGATGGGTGGAAAGAGCATTGGGTAAAGTGGAATCGGTGAGGGTAACCAGAAGTGGTCTAGTGATAATTGTTTGTGTTTCTGTTGGGCAGAGGGAGAAGGCGCTCAGAGTTAAACAAATGGGGGAAAGAATGGTGAATTGTTTCGCTCTCAAGAAAAGGGCGCCATTGAAAGGAGTGATTACTGGGGTAGCAGTAAATGTAAAAGTTGACCAACTGAAGGGGAAGATTCCCGGTGTGTGTGATGCTCGTCGTTTGGTGCGACACAAACAGGGGGTCGAGAGTGGGGAAACAGAGGAGTCATTGTCTGTTCTTTTGAGTTTTGAAGTTGAGTCTTTGCCTGATAAAGTGAAGTTAGGGTATATAAGTTATCCTGTACGAGCTTATGTGCCGAATACATTACGATGTTACAGGTGTCAAACTTATGGGCATGTGGCAGCAGTGTGTAGGAGGGAGGTTCCAAGGTGTGAGAAGTGTGCAGAAGGGCATGAGACAAAGGAATGTGTAGCATTGGGGAAAGTAGTGGTATGTGCTAATTGTAGGGGTGCCCATGGGGCTGGGGATCAGAAATGTCCTGTGTGAGAGGCAGGTTGAGGTTTCCATGGTAAGAGTAGTGAAGAAGTTGTCATATGCTGAGGCAGTGAAGAAAGCAGATGAAGATGGGTCAAGGGGGAGGAGTGGTGAGAGTAGTAGAGATGTACCAATGCAGAGGGATAGGACAACAAGTGATATATGTTTCAGTAAGATTGGATTTTTAGCGTTTATAGCAATGGTTATTAATTGTACTGCAGGGATGGAACGTAAGTCTAAGAAAATTGAGGTTGTGGTGGCTGCTGCAGAGAGGTATTTGGGTGTGTGAGACTTGACATCAGAAGAGTTACAGGGAGTGTTAAGTGGTGATGTTCCATCATCTCAGGTTGAGGGCATGAGGTAGGAATGAATATATTTAAATAGTGGAGTGGTGTTAATTATTAATAATCATTTTGAATTTGTGAGAGTAGTGTTAGATGGTAGGGTATTAATTTTTAATTGTATTTTTCAAGCAAAATATAAGGGAGTTGTCCTCCAGTCTAGTAGGTAGCGGTAATGCAACAAATTAGATGCCAACCGCCCTTAAACCTCATCGACGAAGACTAAAGTATGTTGTGAACTACAGAGCAGCGGAATAATTTAGTGTGAGTCATCAGGCTAACATATGCAAATATGAAACAAGTCTGAATTTACACGTTTTAAAATAATTGACCTTAAAGGTTTAAAAAATACAATTTATTAAAACACTTTTTTTTTAAATAAATAATAAAATAGTTTGACACTAAGCGTTTCAATTATATCAAACTCAACAGTATCTTTTCTAGTGATGAAGACATGGATGTCTCATGGTATGGTATGCAAAATGGGTCAACTTTGAGCACCTTTATCTCTTGAATGTTTTGGCATTCAGGTCCAAAAATAAATTTTTCTGAGCAAATGCAATAAAACTAGTTTTACTCGGGTTCCGAACCGAACCATATGGCTACCTACCGGCGCTCTAAAAAGTCGGGTAAACAATACTTTCCTGTTGATATTTTGTCTCAAATTACAAGCAGCTGAAGGACAAACCGAACAAACAATCCGTAAACTTAAATGTCATTTTATTTAACATTCTGGCTTGTAAGGAACATTTACACGATTTTGTAGGCATAAGTTTCAAGCTGTAGCCTATATCAATGAATTGTATATTACCGGCTGATTCAGACTACTACACACAGTGCTTTTCCGCAGACATATAGAATATTTTCCCGCAAACATATAGAATAATGTCCTCGCTACTCTATCGAACACTTCAAACTACGTTCTCAATTCCCCACATGCGCCAAGTACAAACATTTCAATTTCTACAAACTCCATTACTGCCGTTGCATTAAATGTAGGACTACACCATTCGTTTGTGCTGTTAGCGGCAACACGGACTCAAGTACTATTTCATTTCACTTTATAAAAGAGTGTCTTCTTCTGCGAATTTCATTCATTGTAATACCTGTTTGTTTGAGAGCTCCGTCGGTGTCGTGCGCACAGTGTTGCTTCCGCGTGCACCCGCCACACGTCTCTATAGGCTATTCAGGGATTCTGTGGGGTCCGAGGTACTGCAATTTAAGATATACATGTGCAAGGTTTTCTCTCTGCCTCATGGGAAAATGTGTAGAATTGAAGGATATTAGCTTTAAAGCTGCAACAACAAAACATCTCTCTGCCCCATGACAAAATGTGTAGAATTGCAGGAAATTAGCTCGAATACAGCAACATTTTCTCTCCAATGCCACAGTGCAAATGGATTGAAACGTGGAGAGAATAATCTGGTTTCCCTTGCAAAACATTTAGCTACGGTTATGGTTGACTATGGTCTTCACTAAGGAATGCACCCGTCTTCAGACGCATTCACACAAATGGAGATGTCTGTTGAATATGAATTACATTTGTCAAAAATATCTAGAGATAGCCACTAAGAGACAAAGCCTGTACGTATAATGACCATTAGCTAGGAACAGTCTAATAGCATAGCTAGCTAGCTAGCCACCCAGCTTGATTTATTCCACATTTTGTTGTGTTACAGCCTGAATTCAAAATAGATTAAAATGATTTTTTTCCTCACCCATCTACACACAATATGCCATAATGACAAAGTCAAAACATATTTGTAGAATCTTTAGCAAATAGATTGAAAATGAAATACATACATTTTTACGTAAGTAAATGAGAGGTTGTGGTATACATAAAAAAAAATGTTTGCATGCGCTACAGACGGCTATATCGGTCCACTAATACAGGACTAGTAAGGCCCAGTGCACTACTTTTGTGAGAGAAAAAACATTTCCTACATTTTAAATGTATTTTTTTAATGTCTATATTTTTTATTCCGATTTTTCAGGGGGTGCTCCAGCACCCTCAGCAACCCTACTTCCCGTGGCTATGCCTTCCTGTGTGGTGTCTAGTATACAACAGGAGTTCCTTGATCCTGGTGCAGAATACACAGGGTTTCTCCCTCCTCATATTGACTGATACCATTCAATTCAATAAAAAAAAAATGACAATACAAGTAAAAGTTGTCTAGTAATGTGTATGCCAAGTGCCAGGTCTCTCTCCATTTAGAGACATTAGTATCAAGCCCTTCTGTCAGTCTGGACTCCATCACATCATCTTGCAAGTCTCCAAGTGCTGGCTCCATAGATGCATCTGTGAACACATACACAGTCACTGGTCTATAACCAATGGCTGTTAGGATAGGTGATATCAGACAAACAAACATACAGTATACTATGTTGATGTATGAACAGATCAGACTAAACCTACTTAATTCTGGTCTCTCCATCGACAACCGTTGGTGAGCAGGCAAGAGGTGAGGCTGGAGGTAAGGTCTTTGCCAGCGCCCCATTGATGGGCATGGCAGCGTAGATCAGCTCCTGGCCCCTCATCGAAGAAACTGGTCGGTCACACACTTGGAGCACTGATTATATTATCAATGGTGGTTATGATTAGCATGGTGGAACCAACCTGATTGCTGCATTCACCTTTCTATTTAACTTCAGATATCATGATAAGTGATGTGAAATTGAATGGTATACAGTGGCTTGCGAAAGTATTCACCCCCCTTGGCATTTTTCCTATTTTGTTGCCTTAAACCTGGAATTAAATTTGATTTTTGGGGGGTTTGTATCATTTGATTTACACAACATGCCTATCACTTTGAAGATGCAAAAATGTTTTGTGTGTGAAACAAACAATAAATAATTACAGCTGCAAGTCTCTTGTGGTATGTCTCTATAAGCACATCTAGCCACTGGGATTTTTGCCCATTCTTTAAGGCAAAACTGTTCCAGCTCCTTCAAGTTGGACGGGTTTCGCTGGTGTACAGCAATCTTTAAATCATACCACAGATTCTCAATTGGATTGAGGTCTGGGCTTTGACTAGGCCATTCCAAGACATTTCAATGTTTCCCCTTAAACCACTCGAGTGTTGCTTTAGCAGTATGCTTAGGGTCATTGTCCTGCTGGAAGGTGAACCTCCGTCCCAGTCTCAAATCTCTGGAAGACTGAAACAGGTTTCCCTCAAGAATTTCCCTGTATTTAGCGCCATCCATCATTCCTTCAATTCTGACCAGGTTCCCAGTCCCTTCCCGGGATGGTGTTCTCGGGGTGATGAGAGTTGTTGGGTTTGCGCCAGACATAGAGTTTTCCTTGATGGCCAAAAAGCTAAATTTTAGTCTAATCTGACCAGAGTACCTTCTTCCATATGTTTGGGGAGTCTCCCACATGCCTTTTGGCGAACACCAAACGTGTTTGCTTATTTTTTTCTTTAAGCAATGGCTTTTTTTCTGGCCACTCTTCCGTAAAGCCCAGCTCTGTGGAGTGTACTGCTTAAAGTGGTCCTATGGACAGATACTCCAATCTCTGCTGTGGAGCTTTGCAGCTCCTTCAGGGTTATCTTTGGTCTCTTTGTTGCCTCTCTGATTAATGGCCTCCTTGCCTGGTCCGTGAGTTTTGGTGGGCAGCCCTCTCTTGGCAGGTTTGTTGTGGTGCCATATTCTTTCCAGTTTTTAATAATGGATTTAATGGTGCTCCGTGGGATGTTCAAAGTTTCTGATATTTTTTATAACCCAACCCTGATCAGTACTTCTCCACAACTTTGTCCCTGACCTGTTTGGAGAGCTCCTTGGTCTTCATGGTGCCGCTTGCTTGGTGGTGCCCCTTTCTTAGTGGTGTTGCAGACTCTGGGGCTTTTCAGAACAGGTGTATACAGTGGGGAAAAAAAGTATGAATTTATTTGCAAATTATGGTGGAAGATAAGTATTTGGTCACCTACAAACAAGCAAGATTTCTGGCTCTCACAGACCTGTAACTTCTTCTTTAAGAGGCTCATCTGTCCTCCACTCGTTACCTGTATTAATGGCACCTGTTTGAACTTGTTATCAGTATAAAAGACACCTGTCCACAACCTCAAACAGTCACACTCCAAACTCCACTATGGCCAAGACCAAAGAGCTGTCAAAGGACACCAGAAACAAAATTGTAGACCTGCACCAGGCTGGGAAGACTGAATCTGCAATAGGTAAGCAGCTTGGTTTGAAGAAATCAACTGTGGGAGCAATTATTAGGAAATGGAAGACATACAAGACCACTGATAATCTCCCTCGATCTGGGGCTCCACGCAAGATCTCACCCCGTGGGGTCAAAATGATCACAAGAACGGTGAGCAAAAATCCCAGAACCACACGGGGGGACCTAGTGAATGACCTGCAGAGAGCTGGGACCAAAGTAACAAAGCCTACCATCAGTAACACACTACGCCGCCAGGGACTCAAATCCTGCAGTGCCAGACGTGTCCCCCTGCTTAAGCCAGTACATGTCCAGGCCCGTCTGAAGTTTGCTAGAGTGCATTTGGATGATCCAGAAGAGGATTGGGAGAATGTAATATGGTCAGATGAAACCAAAATAGAACTTTTTGGTCAAAACTCAACTCGTCGTGTTTGGAGGACAAAGAATGCTGAGTTGCATCCAAAGAACACCATACCTACTGTGAAGCATGGGGGTGGAAACATCATGCTTTGGGGCTGTTTTTCTGCAAAGGGACCAGGACGACTGATCTGTGTAAAGGAAAGAATGAATGGGGCCATGTATCGTGAGATTTTGAGTGAAAACCTCCTTCCATCAGCAAGGGCATTGAAGATGAAACGTGGCTGGGTCTTTCAGCATGACAATGATCCCAAACTCACTGCCCGGGCAACGAAGGAGTGGCTTCGTAAGAAGCATTTCAAGGTCCTGGAGTGGCCTAGCCAGTCTCCAGATCTCAACCCCATAGAAAATCTTTGGAGGGAGTTGAAAGTCCGTGTTGCCCAGCGACAGCCCCAAAACATCACTGCTCTAGAGGAGATCTGCATGGAGGAATGGGCCAAAATACCAGCAACAGTGTGTGAAAACCTTGTGAAGACTTACAGAAAACGTTTGACCTGTGTCATTGCCAACAAAGGGTATATAACAAAGTATTGAGAAACTTTTGTTATTGACCAAATACTTATTTTCCACCATAATTTGCAAATAAATTCATTAAAAATCCTACAATGTGATTTTCTGGATTTTTTTTCTCATTTTGTCTGTCATAGTTGACATGTACCTATGATGAAAATTACAGGCCTCTCTCATCTTTTTAAGTGGGAGAACTTGCACAATTGGTGGCTGACTAAATACTTTTTTCCCCCACTGTATATACTGAGATCATGTGACAGAACATGTGACACTTAGATTGCACACAGGTGGACTTTATTTAACCAATTTTGTGACTTCTGAAGGTATTTGGTTGCACCAGATATTATTTAGGGACTTCATAGCAAAGGGGTGAATACATATGCACGCACCAGTTTTCCATTATTTATTTTTTAGAACTTTTTGAAACAAGTTATTTTTTTCATTTCACTTCACCAATTTGGACAATTTTGTATATGTCCATTACCTGAAATCCAAATAAAAAATCAATTTAAATTGCAGGTTCTAATACAACAAAATAGGAAAAACGCCAAGGGGGATGAATACCTTTGCAAGGCACTGTACGCCACAATCAGACTGGTTCTACCAGGCTAGGTTATGAAGGTGAATTGGGACAAAACTCGAAACTGTTTTGACCTTTGAACATGTCAAATTTCACCAACCTGATTTAATGGTCCTCCCTGTTCCATTTATAGGAATGCTCACAGCGAGGGCATGTCTGCGTGATGCTGAGGGTCCCCTTGCTGGTCTTCTCTATGTTGCATGTTCGGCTGCAAACTGGACATCTCTCAAACAACTGCAGCAGGCAATCCTCATAAATAATGTACTTCCTCATCTTATGAGGTGGTGTTGACTGAGAGGGCATGTGACAGGGTGATACAGTAGACAGCCAAGTGGTAAATTGCATTTTGTTATAAAGAAAGGACAAAACTTTTTGATAATGCACTTCACAACCAAAATTACTCTACTACTTGTATCTGCTTGGCTGGGTAATTAACCTACTAGTTTTATCAAACTGGGCATTTTTTAATACAACTTTTCACATAGGCGTAACACACATTACTGTTGTTGATGAAGCCGTCTGTGTCATCAGGGCAATAAACGGGTTAAGCAAATTCTAGGTCGTCACTAGTTGCCACACAGTCATAAAGCTCACCTATTTCTATAATTTATCTTCTTAAAATGTGATTTTAAACCTAACCTTAACCACACTGCTAACCTTGTATCTAATCTTAACCTTAAATTTAGACCAAAAAGCACATGAATTGTTATGATATAGCCAATCTTGATTTTGTGGCTATGGTAGCATTACAGTTTGTTTCTCCTAGTTCACTATATTATTCAGACTTAGACATGAGTTAGCTACCATGATAGCTGCATCCATTACTTAGTTTTTCCCTAGACAATACAGACTACACTTGTATGAGCTACGAACTAACTTGCAAATCCGACTTGTAGGCTAATTTAGCTAGCTAGCCTGTAGCTGTTAGCCTGCCTCACAAGCTTTATCAAATGAAAACGTTACTTAACCAGCAGTATCTAAACAAGACAAAATAAACTTGTATTAGTTACGACCTAACTAAGTTGTAATGAGGTAGCTAGCTAGCTAGTTATCTAGCTACGCTAACATTAGCTAAAACATTAGCTAGCCTGCCTCACTGACACTAGCTAACGTTAGCTAGCCCGCCTCGCTTTATCAAAAGATACAGTGAGGAAAAAAAAGTATTTGATCCCCTGCTGATTTTGTACGTTTGCCCACTGACAAATAAATTATCAGTCTATAATTTTAATGGTAGGTTTATTTGAACGTTGAGGGACAGAATAACAACAAAAAAATCCAGAAAACGCATGTCAAAAATGTTATAAATTGATTTGCATTTTACTGAGGGAAATAAGTATTTGACCCCCTCTCAATCAGAAAGATTTCTGGCTCCCAGGTGTCTTTTATACAGGTAACAAGCTGAGATTAGGAGCACACTCTTAAAGAGAGTGCTCCTAATCTCAGCTTGTTACCTGTATAAAAGACACCTGTCCACAGAAGCAATCAATTAAACAGATTCCAAACTCTCCACCATGGCCAAGACCAAAGAGCTCTCCAAGGATGTCAGGGACAATATTGTAGACCTACACAAGGCTGGAATGGGCTACAAGACCATAGCCAAGCAGCTTGGTGAGAAGGTGACAACAGTTGGTGAGATTATTCGCAAATGGAAGAAACACAAAATAACTGTCAATCTCCCTCGGCCTGGGGATCCATGCAAGATCTCACCTCGTGGAGTTGCAATGATCATGAGAACGGTGAGGAATCAGCCCAGAACTACACTGGAGGATCTTGTCAATGATCTCAAGGCAGCTGGGACCATAGTCACCAAGAAAACAATTGGTAACACACTACGCCGTGAAGGACTGAAATCCTGCAGCGCCCGCAAAGTCCCCCTGCTCAAGAAAGCACATATACAGGGCCGTCTGAAGTTTGCCAATGAACATCTGAATGATTCAGAGGAGAACTGGGTGAAAGTGTTGTGGTCAGATGAGACCAAAATCGAGCTCTTTGGCATCAACTCAACTCGCCGTGTTTGGAGGAGGAGGAATGCTGCCTATGACCCCAAGAACACCATCCCCACCGTCAAACATGGAGGTGGAAACATTATGCTTTGGGGGTGTTTTTCTGCTAAGGAGACAGGACAACTTCACTGCATCAAAGGGACGATGGACGGGGCCATGTACCGTCAAATCTTGGGTGAGAACCTCCTTCCCTCAGCCAGGGCATTGAAAATGGGTCGTGGATGGGTATTCCAGCATGACAATGATCCAAAACACACGGCCAAGGCAACAAAGGAGTGGCTCAAGAAGAAGCACATTAGGTCCTGCAGTGGCCTAGCCAGTCTCCAGATCTTAATCCCATAGAAAATCTGTGGAGGGAGCTGAAGGTTCGAGTTGCCAAACGTCAGCCTCGAAACCTTAATGACTTGGAGAAGATCTGCAAAGAAGAGTGAGACAAAATCCCTCCTGAGATGTGTGCAAACCTGGTGGCCAACTACAAGAAACGTCTGACCTCTGTGATTGCCAACAAGGGTTTTGCCACCAAGTACTAAGTCATGTTTTGCAGAGGGGTCAAATACTTATTTCCCTCATTAAAATGCAAATCAATTTATAACATGTTTATCCAAATTCTTCAAGCTCTGTCAAATTTGCTGTTGATCATTGCTAGACAACCATTTTCAGGTCTTGCCATAGATTTTCAAGTAGATTCAAGTCAAAACTGTAACTCGTCCACATTCACAGTCTTCTTGATAAGCAACTCCAGTGTAGATTTGGCCTTGTGTTTTAGGTTATTGTCTTGCTGAAAGATGAACTCATCTCCCAGTGTCTGGGATGCACTCCTTCTTCTTCATCTTCTTCTTTGGTATAATGGCATTCGCAACATTTATATGGGCATTCCGCCACCTACTGTACAGGTGAATAATAAGGATCCAAAAAGGAAAAAATGCAGGGTAAAAAATTTATAAAAAATTCCATACAAACTATCAGTAATAAAATGTTAATTAAACTAAATCAGCCTGCTTTACTGTTTTAATCAGGTCCCTACACAGGCTCAGAAGGATCCTGTGATGGCGGGACATTTCCGGGCGACAGTAGTCCTTGCAGTGCTTCTGCCGTTAAGTCTTGGAGGCCCAAAAACGTCTCGGCGGCAGATATAATGATGTCCATTTTCTTGGACTTCTTGGACACTCTTTCAGTAAAATGAATAACTGTGGCTATAAATGCTACAAAATCCACCTTCTTCACAATAAGTGTATCCAGATCTCTTGATTGACGTATAACATTGGCAACTGGTTGTTGCCAAGGAAGTGAGTTTGTGTTTATACAGGATCTCCCGTCCTACCTACCGTCAACCAATCATGTCAATGCGGAGCTATACGGAGCCATCCGGCAATGCGGTACGGAGCTAAATTTTGCCTCTACATGCCTCCGGAGGCTCCTCAATTGCGTACCACCCTCCATACGGAGCCTCCGGCCACATTTCTGGATCAAGCAAAAATGTGCTTTAAACGTTAAGGAGTGGGGAATGAGATGGCGGAAGCAGAAGTGTCGTTTGAAGCTGAAAGCACGTCGAGTGTGTTAGCGAGAAAGGTGAGTGGACAACAGGGAAGTCCAAGAATGGAACAAAAAGGGCTAAAATAGTTTTTTGGATAAGGATGTTTATTTGGGAAACCTTTTTGAAGTCACGAGGCGTTGGGAAAAGTGGATGCATTCAAAGTAACCAGGTGTGGTATGGTGTTGATATCGTGTGTATCTAAAGAAGAAAAGGAGCGTGCATTGTGGCTTGCGGAATTATCGACGCATGAAGTGAACAGTTTTGATTTTCGGAGCAGGGCACCGGTAAAAGGTGTTATCGCTGGCGTCCCGTTGGACATTGATAATCAATAACTTAGGCTAAAAATTCCAGGAGTAGTTCATGCACATCGCTTGACCCGTATGGAGAATGGGAAAAAGGAGCTAAGTTTATCTGTATTATCAATGTTTGATGAGTATTTACCACCCTATGTAAAGTTGGGATATATAAGATACACGGTAAGAGCGTTTGTACAAAACCCGATACAATGCAAGAAGTGTAAAAAGTTTGGCCATGTGTCAAGTGTTTGCAGACGGAAGGAATATGTTATTGAAGAGTCTGTGAATGTAAAATGTTGCAACTGTGGTGGGGATCAGATTTCCGAATTCCCTGAGTGTTGAAAGAGGTTGAGGTGTCAAGGATCAGGGCTGTACAGCAAATCTCCTATGTGGAGGAGGTGAAGTGCGATGAAGGGGCAAGAGGCCACAGTTCTGTAACTGTTTTAAAGTCACCATTGGCCTCATGGTGAAATCCCTGAGTGGTTTCCTTTCTCTCCAGCAACTGAGTTAGGAAGGAAGTCTGAATCTTTGTAGTGACTGGATGTATTAATACAACATCCAAAGTATAATTCATAACTTAACCATGCTCAAAGGGATATTAAATGTCAGCTTTTTTTTTTTTTTTTTATCTACCAATGGGTGTCCTTCTTTGCGAGGCATTGGAAAAACCTACCTGGTCTTTCTGGTTGAATCTGTGTTTGAAATTCACTGCTCGACTGAGGGACCTTACAGATAATTCTATGTGTGGGGTACAGAGATGAGGTAGTCATTTGAAACTTATTTAGGCTTGCCATAACAAAGGGGTTGAATACTTATTGACTCAAGACATTTCAGCTTGTAATTTGAAATTAATTTGTTAAATTTTTTTAAATAAACATAATTTCACTTTGACATTATTCCGCATACTAGCTAGGGTCCTTCGACAGGACATGCAAAGCATAGAACTTTGGCTGTGGAGGCATGGTCAATCCGTATAGGGCCCGTGACATAATTTCACTTTGACATTATTCCGCATACTAGCTAGGGTCCTTCGACAGGACATGCAAATCATAGAACTTTGGCTGTGGAGGCATGGTCAATACGTATAGGGCCCGTGATCCTTTGAATGCATTGGGGGTGATAAAACAACAGAGCCCCATTCAAAGAATGGAAGCGAAGTGGGTGGAGGGGCGATTTGCACATGGAGCTTGGCAAAAGGGGGCATGATTTGTTGACATAATTGTAATATAAAACCCAACCTTGATTTACTCCTTGTGACGCACTGAGGTTCAATACTCCGTTTTGAACAAGACTGACTTTATTACCAAAATGATCCCTATTTGCACTTTGTAGTAAATTGTGAAACTAGAATAAATGTTTCTGACGCATTTCATTATCTCCGGCACAATACTAGTGTCTACATATGTGAAAATGGCGCATTTCTACTTTTGTAGAAAATATATATAAAGTTCAAAAGTACTACCAGATGAGATCATCAAAACTTTAAACATTTTAAAAAGAGTGATTTTCAAACACAATGAGATTCGCGGTGGGGATCAAGAAAATACCCTCCCTCTGGCTAGAAACCCGTTGCAGGTTTTGAAAATCACTGATTTCTTACTTTTAATCCTACCCTGTCATATCACAGAGAATCATTTTTTTGGACCCTTCTCATCTTTTTAACCACAAATCATGGAAACACGGCATTTTCACATATGTAGACATTGGTATTCTGCTGGAGATAATGGCAGAATTGCCCTTGAAGAGGAATCTGATGAACCAAAATCAGTTTTTATGTCATTTCCCCTCCCGTTGCTCCCCTCCGGCGCTCTGATTCGCCGGTCTACTGAGCCACCGGTCTGAGCGCACCACCTCGGCAACACAGGAATGGAAACCCAACACACCCTAATCACCTCCAGCGCACCTGCACCTCATCATGGTCCTCTGTAGCTCAACTGGTAGAGCACAGCGCTTGTAACGCCAAGGTAGTGGGTTCGATCCCCGGGACCACCCATACACAAAAATGTATGCACGCATGACTGTAAGTCGCTTTGGATAAAAGCGTCTGCTAAATGGCATATTATTATATTATTATTATTATCATCTCATCACCACCACTATATAGCCCTGGACTGTTCAGTGTTGTGTTGTGTGTGATTGTTAGCGTTGTGTCGTTTACTCGCTCTTTGTTATTCTTTCTCATTGTTAAGTAAACCTTTACCTGCCTCTTCGTATCCTCAGTACTCGTCACGTTTTATATACACTATCAGTCAAATGTTTGGACACACCTACTCATTCAAAAATGTTTACATTGTAGAATAACAGTGAAGACATCAAAACTATGAAATAACACATATGGAATCATGTAGTAACCAAAAATGTGTTACACAAATCAAAATATATTTGAGATTTTTCAAATAGCCCCCCTTTGCCTTGATAGCGTTGCACACTCTTGGCATTCTCTTAACCAGCTTCATGAGGTAGTCACCTGGAATGCCTTTCAATTAACAGGTGTGCCTTCTTAAGTTAATTTATGGAATTTCTTAATGCGTTTCAGCCAATCAGTTGTGTTGTGACAAGGTAGGGGGGTATACAGAAGATAGCCCAATTCCATATTATGGCAAGAACAGCTCAAATAAGCGAAGAGAAACGACAGTCCATCATTACTTTAAGACAAGAATGTCAGTCAATACGGAAACTTTCAAGAACTTTGAAAGTTTCTTCAAGTGCAGTCGCAAAAACCATCAAGCGCTATGATAAAACTGTCTCTCATGAGGACCACCACAGGAAAGGAAGACCCAGAGTTACCTCTGCTGCAGAGGATAAGTTCATTAGAGTTACCAGCCTCAGAAATTGCAGCACAAATAAATGCTTCACAGAGTTCAAGTAACACACATCTCAACATCAACTGTTCAGTGGGGAATGTGTGAATCAGGCCTTCATGGTCGAATTCCTGCAAAGAAACCACTACTAAAGGACACCAATAATAAGAAGAGACCTGCTTGGGCAAAGAAACACGAGCAATGGAGAATAGACCGGTGGAAATTTGTCCTTTGGTCTGTAGTCCAAATTGGAGATTTTTGGTTCAAACCGCCGTGTCTTTGTGAGACGTGGTGTGGGTGAACGGATGATCTCCGCATGTGTAGTTCCCACCGTAAAGCATGGAGGAGGTGTTATGGTGTGTGTGTGCTTTGCTGGTGACACTGTGATTTATTTACAATTCAAGGCACACTTAACCAGCATGGCTACCACAGCATTCTACAGCGATACGCCATCCCATCTGGTTTGGGCTTAGTGGGACTATCATTTGTTTTTCAACAGGACAATGACCCAACACACCTCCAGGCTGTGTAAGTGCTATTTTACAAGAAGGAGAGTGATGGAGTGCTGCATCAGATGACCTGGCCTCCACAATCCCCCGACCTCAACCCAATTGAGATGGTTTGGGATGAGTCGGACGGCAGAGTGAAGGAAAAGCATCCAACAAGTGCTCAGCATATGTGGGAACTCCTTCAAGACTGTTGGAAAAGCATTCCAGGTGAAGCTGGTTGAGAGAATGCCAAGAGTGTACAAAGCTGTCATCAAGGCAAAGGGTGGCTATTTGAAGAATCTCAAATATAAAATACATTTTGATTTGTTTAACATTTTTCTGGTACTACATGATTCCATATGTGTTATTTCATAGTTTTAATGTCTTCACTATTATTCTACAATGTAAAATAAACTTTTGAATGGTACTGTACATACAGTATATATATTTATTATTTTTATTATTTTTAGCAGATGCTCTTATCCAGAGCGACTTACAGGAGCAATTAGGGTTCAGTGCCTTGCTCAAGGGCACATCGACAGATTTTTCACCTAGTCGGCTCGGGGATTAGAACCAGCGACCTTTCGGTTACTGGCACAACGCTCTTAACCACTAAGCTACCTGCCACCCATATCTATATATCTATAGTATCTACTTTCTCAGACTACTGAACTACCAAAAATAAATATGACACAAATTTACCCAAGATACAAACCCGGCTGATATACAAGTGAATATTCTGTTATTTTGAAAACAACAATTAGAACAGGGGTCACATAACTGAAATCTCCTTACTCTTTGCAACCCTGCCTAATATCTATAACATCTATAATGTCTAATGTTCACACAACCACCACCTCTTCCTACGGGATTTTAAAGGTTTATTGGAAACAAACAGGGTAATTTGTCATATCTAACCTGTGCGTGTGTGTGTGTGTGTGTGTGTGTGTGTGTGTGTGTTCACAGGCATTCCAGCACCTCTTCCTAACAGCCTAATTAACCTCTAAATGCCGGTTTAACTTCAAAGGCAGCGTCACTGCTCACACCTCTGTTACACCCCTCTCTCACACACACACACACACACACACACACACACATAAACACCTCACCTCAGACTTGTGTGTGTGTGTGTGTGTGTGTGAGAGAGAAAGAGAGAGAGAGATCTTCTGCACAGATTCTGTCAGACCTGGGCCCTGACAGTAAATCTCAGTGAAACAAAAATAAAAGTGTTCCAAAAAAGGTCAATTTGCCAGGACCACAAATACAAATTCCATCTAGACACCGTTGCCCTAGAGCACAAAAAACGATACATACCTCGGCCTTAACATCAGCGCCACAGGTAACTTCCACAAAGCTGTGAACGATCTGAGAGACAAGGCAAGAAGGGCCTTGTATGCCATCAAAAGGAACATCAAATTCGACATACCAATTAGGATCTGGCTAAAAATACTTGAATCAGTTATAGAACCCGTTGCACTTTATGGTTGTGAGGTGTGGGGTCCGCTCAACAACCAAGAATTCACAAAATGGGACAAACACCAAATTGAGACTGCATGCAGAATTCTGCAAAAATATCCCCAGTGTATAACGGAAAACACCAAATAATGCATGCAGAGCAGAATTTGGCCGATACCCGCTAATGATCAAAATCCAGAAAAGAGCCGTTCAATTCTATAACCACTTAAAAGGATGTGATTCCCAAACCTTCCATAACAAAGCCATCACCTACAGAGAGATGAACTTGGAGAAGAGTCCCCTAAGCAAGCTGGTCCTGGCGCTCTGTTCACAAACACAAACAGACCCCACAGAGCCCCAGGACAACAACACAATTAGACCCAACCATATCATGAGAAAACTTAAAAGAGAATGACTTGACACATTGGAAAGAATTAACAAAAAAACAGCGCAAACTAGAATGCTATTTGGCCCTAAACAGAGAGTACACAGTGGCAGAATACCTGACCACTGTGACTGACCCAAACTTAAGGAAAGCTTTGACTATGTACAGACTCAGTGAGCATAGCCTTGCTATTGAGAAAGGCTGCCGTAGGCAGACCTGGCTCTCAAGAGAAGACAGGCTATGTGCACACTGCCCACAAAATGAGGTGGAAACTGAGCTGCACTTCCCAACCTCCTGCCAAATGTAGGACCATATTAGAGACATATTTCCCTCAGATTACACAGACACACAAAGAATTCGAAAACAAATCAAATTTTGATAAACTCCCTTATCTACTGGGTGAAATACCTTAGTGTGCCATCACAGCAGCAATGTTTGTGACCTGTTGCCACAAGAAAAGGGCAACCAGTGAAGAACAAACATCATTGTCAATACAACCCATATTTATGTTTATTTATTTTCCCATTTATAACTTGAACTATTTGCACATTGTTACAACACTGTATTTAGACATAATATGACAGTTATTTTGGAACTTCTCAGTGTAATGTTTACTGTTAATATTTATTGTTTATTTCACATTTGTTTACTATCCACTTCACTTGCTTTGGCAATGTTAACATACGTTTCCCATGCCAATAAAGCCCTTAAATTGAAATTGAAATTGAAATTGAATTGCGAGAGTGAGAGACCACCAGTTTTCTGCCACGACGCCTGCTCCCCATTGGCACGTCACCTGTTCCCACGCCAGTGACACCACATGTGTGAAACAAAAGTTAATGACTGGGAGGGAGGGGAACACAGCAACAACACCTTCTTGTTCTGAGGGGAGCAGCGGTGACTGGAGGTCTATGGGACTGGGTCGTGTTCATCAGGGCATACTGTAGCAAAACCTAGAATTCTTTCCTTTTGTTGCCTACTGAACACATGCCTCCTGGTGGGTGCGTTCGTGCATCCATGTACTTGTGCGTGTGTATGTAAGAGAAAGTGTATGTGGCTCCAATGCCTCACCTCTGCAGATACGGTAAAGGAGACTGCCTGTCTCTGGGGCCAGACTGGAGGCCTACCTACTGTAGATAATAATGGTTTCATGAGGGGGGATTTCACGACCAAAGGCTTGCTCCCCCACCCTACTTCTCTTCCTCCTTCTCCTCCCCTCCTCTCCTTCTCCATTCGATCATGAGAAACACGGTGCCTGCTTATCCTACACGACCAGTTCATCAAAGCCCCAGGAGGCTTTGAAGGATCTGATAGGGATCACTAAGAACAAGGAAAAGAGGTCTGATTGACTGACTGACTGACTGACTGACTGACTGACTGTCTGACTGTCTGACTGTTATAGACCAGACGGGGTGGGACACTAGTGGACAACAGGAGCCACACAGTTTAGTAATCATTACATCACAGACAAACTAACATTAACAAACAGGGCATGACTGACAGATTCACTGATGTAAAACTTCAATCAGAGGGTTTAAATCAGCAGTGTATCCTGTCTTCATCTGATTGGTCTGTTTGGTCTGTACATATATTGAAATAAAAAGCACCGCTGTATGTGTGATATTTTGACATCTGTTACAGTATTTTCTCCATCCCCATTTCCAAGCTGGGCTGATGTACCAATGCTGCCAGTGAGACCGCTTCAGGTCCTCTGACTCCCCTAGATCCCCACTGGGCACAGATCTCGGATCAGCTTAACCTCCCCAAATCCTAACCATAACCATTTGGGGGTGGAAATGCTAAACTGGTCTTAGATCAGCTAAGTGGCATGTATTCATGGATGCCAAGGGAAGCCAGGCTTCCCCCCCAAAAAGAAAAAATGATCAAATAATGTATCTTTGGTCTCTCTCTGTTTTCATAATTTTCTGTCAATTCGCAAGTGGCTGAATCTCACCGGAGGAATCATCCGAGCAAGGAAACAGCGTGTCTCAGTATGTGTAGCCCATTTATCTGATGCTGTCTGGAACAAAAGAGTATAAAATGTTGCCTTCGTAGCATTTGATTGATTGATGCCAGCAAGCGTTTGGCCTCCCTTTGATAAAACAATTATAAAAGGATTAGCCAATCAGCATTGAGCTGAGGGTTGTCCTGGTGCAACAAAACGCCCCCCAAGAGAGGCCAGTTTGGATTTGGCTTCACACCAATCAAATCACTTCCTAAGCAAAACGTCATTTTCAGAAAAACGTGTCTGTTTCTGGTGTGCTTGTGTTGATGTCCTGCAGTAGCTAGCTTGCTAAATCGGCCCTTTCCTAAACCATGGATGGAGATGGGGATTTGGACTTGTGGTTTCGACTTACATTTCTGTAAAGGCCAATGATTATGATGGCGATTCTGATATAACCATAATATAATATGTTGTGGCACTGGCCTGAGAGGTTTGAAGTTCAATATGTAGCCTAGTAGGCTCATGATAACTAGCTAGCTAACTTAACTGGTTAATTGTTGCCCATGCGAGGAAGTTAGGCTAGAAAGCTTTTTAGCTAGGTAGCCTATGACAACAAAAACTAAAAGTGTACTGTATGACAGAGCCATAGACTGTTTTGCCAACATGAAAGAGTGGAGAATGGCATTGGCTTTCAACTAGTCTACAAGTAGGGTGAGTCAACATTTTTTGTTTTACTTGTGTGCGCACACACACACACAGACAGAAATCAGTACCATGGACAACCACGTTTTTGGTATCTTTAAGTTTGTTTTCAGTGTATTAAACTAAGCATGTATAGCCTTGTTGATTTGATGATGTTTAAATGTTTAAGTTGAAACGGTGCTGTAGTGCTCCTGTTGTCTTTGTGCTGACTTGCAGTAACTCTGTAGTTCTAAATCAGCAGTTGTTTAGTGAACTGTCGGAAACATTAACTTGCTTGACCACGTTGTAGGTCATGTAACTGTTTGTTACATGCAATATTTGCTTTGGGGACTTCACCAGACAGATGTTGCGCTCCAGTATTGTGATGAAACAAACATTTTACATTACATTTTAGTCATTTAGCAGACGCTCTTATCCAGAGCAACTTACAGTTAGTGCATATGTTATTTTTTTTCATACCCCCTGTGGGAATCAAACCCACAACCCTGGCGTTGCAAACGCCATGCTCTATCAACTGAGCGACATCCCTGCCAGCCATTCCCTGGACGATGCTGGGCCAATTGCGCGCCGCCCCATGGGTCTCCCGGTCGCGGCCGGCTACAACAGAGCCTGGATTCGAACCAGGATCTCTAGTGGCACAGCTAGCACTGTGATGCAGTGCCTTAGACCACTGCGCCACTCGGGAGACGTATGTTTAGTTGAATTTATTCCGCCTCTGTGTGACTATTGTCTTTTTGTTGTCATGGCCTTCTTGTACATCACGGTGGCATATGAACGAATGGGTTATAGAGCAAACAATGCAATTATCACAACATAGGTTGTAATATAGCTGTTTTACTAGACTGGCTTGGCTTCCTCAGTGATTTTACCCACACACCGCTACTGGATCAGTGACTAGTAAGGGCAACTTCTGTTTGTGTGTGTTTGTGTGTGTGTGTGTATGCGTGTGTGTGTGTCGTCCACAGCTCTGGGTGTGTGTGTATGTGTGTGTGTCCTTAGGGGGGCGTGGGCAGTGTTTGTGTCCATAACAGAGTAGCAATCAGGGCCATTAGAGTTGAAAGGCTGTGAATGGAGCCAATCAAAGAGGGGCACGGCTGGAGACCGTCAGCCCACAGACAGATTGGCCTGGCCTGGGGCCTCTGGGATGACTGACACCTCGTCTCCTCTCCATGGATCACTCACACACACAAAGACACACACACAAACTATGTGAGCTAATACAGTTGAAGACACACACACATACAGGAGAGTGTTGGTCGATTTCATTTTGTCAAGAGTGAAGACAAAGGGTAAATCTCAAATCGGGAGTTGAATTTGACATGAAGGTACAACAGGGCTCAACAGACATACACACAAACTAACACACATTGTAGTAGGGTTTGACCCAGTTGGAAACAGTGTGGTTCATAAATAACTGTAATGGCAGAGCAAACAAACTATGTGAGCTAGCTATTACAGTTGAAGACACACACTACGAAAGACCAATCAGTGACTAAACTAACAGAGTCCTAATGGAATGGGCCTTAAACAAGGCAAACAGGCAAAAAACAAACAATCATGAGATCCAGGAAGTTGCCTTAACAGTGTATTTATGAGTGAGTGTTGAGTGGTGTTGGATTGACTAACTCAATGCAATGTGCTATCATCATATACCAGGTTGTTATGACTCTGGAGGTAGGGCGTCGTCATGAATAAAATGTCATAATCTGTTCTGTAGATTAGAATGTTCGAGAGCTTCTAAGACCTAATTCTAAAGTTCGATCTTACACAGACAGCAGTGGTTCCCAATAGCACCCTCCCTCCATACTCTGTACAAGGACTGTATGAATAAAATAGTAATTCAATAAATGAAGTAAATAAAATGAAGTACATTAAGATTAGAAGTAGTAGTGCAGAGAGTCATTTCCTCAAAGTGATCTGCCATCCACACACACACGCTGAGGAATTTACACACAGACTCATTGATTATAGTCATGACTTCAAAGGATCCTGATATTTGTGTTTACTTTCTCCTTCCATATATCCATCCCTATCTCTCCCTCAGTCTCTCCCAGAGCGGGATGGATATCAGTCTAGCCCACCTATCTGTCTCCCCTCTCTCATCCAGATCAGTGATAGTGGGCTGGGTGCTGTGCTTTGATGTCAGCCTGTTGAGCGAGAAAGAAAGGGGGAGAGAGGTAGAGGGAGAAAGACTGCACCCGGCCTCACCCTACTAGAATCTGAAATCAAATGTCTACTATTTGCTGATGATCTGGTCCTTTTGTCACCAACCAAGGAGGGCCTACAGAAGCACCTAGAAGAAAGGGGCAACCAGTGAAGAACAAACACCATTGTAAATACAACCCATATTTATGTTTATTTATTTTCACATTTGTACTTTAACTATTTGCACATTGTTACAACACGGTATATAGACATAATATGACATTTGAAATGTCTTTATTCTTTTGGAACTTCTGAATGTAATGTTTACTTTTTATTTTTATTTTTTATTTCACCTTTATTTAACCAGGTAAGCCAGTTGAGAACAGGTTCTCATTTACAACTGCGACCTGGCCAAGATAAAGCAAAGCAGTGCAAGAAAAACAACACAGAGTTACATATGGGGTAAAAAACATAAAGTCAAAAATACAACAGAAAATATATATACAGAGTGTGCAAATGTAGCAAGTTATGGAGGTAAGGCAATAAATAGGCTATAGTGCAGAATAATTACAATAGTATTAACACTGGAATGCTAGATGTGCAAGAGATTATGTGCAAATAGAGATACTGGGGTGCAAAAGAGCAAAATAAATAACAATATATGGATGAGGTAGTTGGGTGGGCTAATTTCAGATGGGCTGTGTACAGGTGCAGTGATCGGTAAGGTGCTCTGACAACTGATGCTTAAAGTTATTGAGGGAGATAAGAGTCTCCAGCTTCAGAGATTTTTGCAATTCGTTCCAGTCATTGGCAGCAGAGAACTGGAATGAATGGCGGCCAAAGGAGGTGTTGGCTTTGGGAATGACCAGTGAGATATACCTGCTGGAGCGCAGACTACGGGTGGGTGCTGCTATGGTGACCAATGAGCTAAGATAAGGCGGGGATTTGCCTAGCAGTGATTTATAGATGGCCTGGAGCCAGTGGGTTTGACGACGAACATGTAGTGAGGACCAGCCAACAAGAGCGTACAGGTCACAGTGGTGGGTAGTGTATGGGGCTTTGGAGACAAAACGGATGGCACTGTGATAGACTACATCCAATTTGCTGAGTAGAGTGTTGGAGGCTATTTTGTAAATGACATCGCCGAAGTCAAGGATCGGTAGGATAGTCAGTTTTACGAGGGCATGTTTGGCAGCATGAGTGAAGGAGGCTTTGTTGCGAAATAGGAAGCCGATTCTAGATTTAACTTTGGATTGGAGATTCTTTATGTGAGTCTGGAAGTTGAGTTTACAGTCTAACCAGACACCTAGGTATTTGTAGTTGTCCACATACTCTAGGTCAGACCCGTCGAGAGTGGTGATTCTAGTCGGGTGGGCGGGTGCCAGCAGCGTTCGATTGAAAAGCATGCATTTAGTTTTACTAGTATTTAAGAGCAGTTGGAGGCTACTGAAGGATTGTTGTATGGCATTGAAGCTCGTTTGGAGGTTTGTTAACACAGTGTCCAATGAAGGGCCAGATGTATACAAAATGGTGTCGTCTGCGTAGAGGTGGATCTGAGAGTCACCAGCAGCAAGAGCGACATCATTGATATACACGGAGAAAAGTGTCGGCCCAAGAATTGAACCCTGTGGCACCCCCATAGAGACTGCCATAGGTCCAGACAACAGGCCCTCCGATTTGACACACTGAACTCTATCTGAGAAGTAGTTGGTGAACCAGGCGAGGCAGTCATTTGAGAAACCAAGGCTATTTAGTCTGCCAATAAGAATGCGGTGGTTGACAGAGTCGAAAGCCTTGGCCAGGTCGATGAAGACGGCTGCACAGTACTGTCTATTATCAATCGCGGTTATAATATCGTTTAGGACCTTGAGCGTGGCTGAAGTGCACCCGTGACCAGCTCGGAAACCGGATTGCATAGCGGAGAAGGTACGGTGGTATTCGAAATGGTCGGTGATCTGTTTGTTAACTTGGCTTTCAAATACTTTCGAAAGGCAGGGCAGGATGGATATAGGTCTGTAGCAGTTTGGATCTAGAGTGTCACCCCCTTTGAAGAGGGGGGATGACCGCGGCAGCTTTCCAATCTCTGGGGATCTCAGACGTTATGAAAGAGAGGTTGAACAGACTAGTAATAGGGGTTGCGACAATTTCGGCGGCTAGTTTTAGAAAGAAAGGGTCCAGATTGTCTAGCCCAGCTGATTTGTAGGGGTCCAGATTTTGCAGCGCTTTCAAAACATCAGCTGTCTGAATTTGTGTGAAGGAGAAGCGGGGGGGGCATGGGCAAGTTGCAGCAGAGGGTGCAGAGTTGGTGGCCGGGTTAGTGGTAGCCAGATGGAAAGCATGGCCAGCTGTAGCAAAATGCTTGTTGAAATTCTCGATTATTGTAGATTTATCAGTGGTGATAGTGTTTCCTAGCCTCAGTGCAGTGGGCAGCTGGGAGGAATATTTATTGCTTATTTCACTTTTGTTTACTATCTACTTCACTTGCTTTGGCAATGTTAACATACGTTTCCCATGCCAATAAAGCCCTTAAATTGAAATTGAAATTGAAATTGAAAGAGAGGGAAAAGAGAGAGACAGGAGTCAGGAGAGGTACTGCAGGAGACAGCACGGCCATCTCCCATACCGCTGCCATACAGATGTCATCAAAGACCCTGATTGCAACACTCTGTGTGTGTGTGTGTGTGTGTGTGTGTGTGTGTGTGTGTGTGTGTGTGTGTGTGTGTGTGTGTGTGTGTGTGTGTGTGTGTGTGTGTGTGTGTGTGTGTGTGTGTGTGTGTGTGTGTGCGTGCGCGTGCGTGCGTGTGTAGCCATGTCAATCAAGCTATCAATCATGTCAATCAAGCTCCCTAGACTGCAAATATAATCCTCCTACATATTTTTTTCTACAATACAATATTGAACAGTGTTGAACTGAACATAATACATTCTAGAATCTACAGTATCTAATGTCCTTTATGTCAGGGGATCCCAAGCTTTATCCTATAAAGACCCCCTACAAAGCCCTCCGTCCGAGGAACCACACTGTCACGCCCTGACTCAGGGGACGCTTAAATGTTGAGTCAGGGTGTGTATGTTCTATGGTGGGTATTTCTATGTTGGTGTTCTATTATGTGTATTTCTATGTTGGCCGGTGTGGTTCCCAATCAGAGGCAGCTGTAGCTCGTTGTCTCTGATTGGGGTCCATACTTAGGCAGCCTATTGGCACTAGTGGGTTGTGGGATCTTGTTCCGTGTGAGGTATGTTGTTTGTCTACCTTGGACTTCACGTTGCCTTTCATTTGTTGTTTTGTCGGTTGTTTATTCATATAAATAAACATGTATGCATATCACGCTGCGCCTTGGTCTGACCCGTCGATGAACGAACGCGACAGAAGATCCCACCAAACGAGGACCAAGCAGCGTGCCCAGGAAGAGCGAATTGCCATGTCACAGGTGGGCAAATGGTGGTCATGGGAGGAGATATTTGCGGGGAAAGCGATTGTGACACACACACACATTAATATATATATATTTTTGACCAAAGAGTGACTATAGACACATATTACTTGCATTAATAAAGACTATTTTTGTACAGCAATGCAGCTCCTACACTATATATAAAAAAAGTATGTGGCCACCCCTGTGCCCAAGAAAGCAAAGGTAACCTGCCTAAATGACTACCACCCCATAGCACTCATGTCTGTTGCCATGAAGTGCTTTGAAAGGCTGGTCATGAATCACATCAACACCATCATCCCGGAAACCCTAGACCCACTCCAATTCGCATGCCGCCCCAACAGATCCACAGATGACGCAATCTCAATCGCACTCCACACTGCCATTTCCCACCTGGACAAAAGGAACACCTATGTGAGAATGCTGTTCATTGACTACAGCTCAGCTCAGCGTTCAACACCATAGTGCCTACAAAGCTCATCACTAAGCTAAGGACACTGGGACTAAACATCTCCCTCTGCAACTGGATCCTGTACTTCCTGACGGGCCGCCCCCAGGTGGTAAGGGTAGGCAACAACACATCTGCCACGCTGATCCTCAACACGGGGGTCCCTCAGGGGTGCGTGCTTATTCCCCTCCTGAACTCCCTGTTCACCCACGACTGAGTGGCCAACCATGACTCCAATACCATCATTACGTTTGCTGACGACACAACAGTTGTAGGCCTGATCACCGACAATGATTAGACAGCCTATAGGGAGGAGGTCAGAGACCTGGCAGTGTGGTGCCAGGACAGCAACCTCTCCCTCAATGTGAGCAAGACAAAGGAGCTGATCGTGGACTACAGGGAAAGGAGGGCCGAACAGGCCCCCATTAACATCGACAGGGCTGTAGTGGAGCGGGTCGAGAGTTTCAAGTTCCTTGGTGTCCACATCCCCAACAAACTATCATGGTCCAAACACACCAAGACAGTCGTGAAGAGGGCACGACAACACCTTTTCCCCCTCAGGAGACTGAAAAGATTTGGCATGGATCCCCAGATCCTCAGAAAGTTCTACAGCTGCGCCATCGAGAGCATCCTGACCGGTTAAATCACCGCCTGATATGGCAACTGCTCTGCATCCGACCGTAAGGCGATACAGAGGGCAGTGTGTACGGCCCAGTACATCACTGGGGCCAAGCTTCCTGCCATCCAGGACCTATATACTAGGCAGTGTCAGAGGAAGGCCCAAAAAATGGTCAAAGACTCCAGTCAAGCGATACCAGAGCGTCAAGTCTAGGTCCAAAAGGCTCCTTAACAGCTTCTACCCCAAGCCATAAGACTGCTGAACAATTAATCAAATGGCCACCTGGACTATTTACATTGACCCCCCTTTGTTTTTACACTGCTGCTACTCACTGTTTATTATCTATGCATAGTCACTTCACCCCTACCT